>NC_133325.1:203978502-204161002 GCF_042186555.1 Aquarana catesbeiana
TA
Source organism: Aquarana catesbeiana (assembly GCF_042186555.1). Classification (NCBI taxonomy): domain Eukaryota; kingdom Metazoa; phylum Chordata; class Amphibia; order Anura; family Ranidae; genus Aquarana; species Aquarana catesbeiana. The sequence continues at coordinate 203,978,505 of NC_133325.1, forward strand.
AAAGCAGTACTTCTCGTTTAGTGTAAAGTTCCACTTTAAGATTATTAAGGTTATGCGCTAGCCTGGCATACACTGGTATAGCTGTTCCGACCAGTTTTACAGACATATCCAGAAATTATTTCACAGAATTTTAGTAGAATACGGAGTTCAGTCTTGTCTTGTAAATACTAGGTGACAAGAATAGCATTTTCCAAGAAAATTGGTTAAACATAGATTAATGGATAATATGACGTTTTTAAAGTATGTTATTCAGTGCTGGTAGCCTGTGAAATATGTACTTTTACTTTATATGCAAAGATTCTACCACCGGGCACAGTTGGCAGTTCACATTCCAGTGAAGGTAGGTGTACAGTGAAACCGTCTGGGTGGGTCAGTTAAATTGTCACTTGCTATATGAGTGTTTAAGCAGAGAAGTGAGTACACGCTTGTTTGTTCTGTGTCTTGTGATGCTTTGAGGTGTAGTCACAGCTTGCATCACAGTCAAGGTCAGGAGATTGCAAAACTCTTTTCACAAGAAGTCCCTTCTTCTGAAGCAGCAGACTGAAATGTCTGAGAAACAAGTAGAAAGCTACAGGCGCGAATGAAAAGGAAAACCAGCTTCTGCAACCTATGCTGTGCCATATGCCTTTGTGTAAGAAAAAAGGTACCCTATCTTTCTAAATACTGGTCCTGATGCAAGGGCCTTCTGTTAAATTATAAAGGAAAAACTTTTTTTTTGTTTTTTTTTTGCTTGCTTTGAATAGAGTAGAGAAGGGCTAGAACAGCTGTCAGGTATTTTTTTTTTTTTTTTTTTACTGCTGTCTGTATCCCAATTACGGAGATTCACCCTCTGTTTATTCTGTTTATTGGTATTGCTGAAAGTGAAAATAAAAGGAAATCTTAAATTGTGGGTTGTCCCCAGAACAAGAATGGAGGGAAAATCTTCCAATGGGGACACTAGTTTTGGTGAAAACCAGGGATTTCCTCACTTTGGAGGACTTTCCTCTCACTTTCTGCTTTGGCTATGGGACAGGAAGTGCAGGGAAATCTCCTCAATGGTACATAGGGCAAAAAAAAAAAAAAAAACTGACGGGTTAAAACCCTCCCTTACTCTATCTGAAATGAAATTAAAGGGGAAATGCATTTTATTTAAAGTAACTTGGTTGCAAGGTGTAATAACACAAAGCAGCAGTCCCCTGTATAAGCAGAAGCATTATGCTCTCTGGAGGGTGCTTTGAAACCGCACTCTATTGGAAAGAAACCGGATGCGACAAATAGCATGCCCCCCCCAACCCAGAGTGGTTCTTCGATACAGGCCATGCATCACTATAGGGGGCTACTGTGTTATGATTTATGGAGACAGGGTTGATTTAAAAGGAAGATATCAGGAATTTAGGATGGAAGCTGCCATTTTGAAAGGGGGCTGCGTTATCCTTATTTGCACAAAGGTACTTGTTTCAGGTCAGGAGCTCATCAGTAGTGAAACAAGTGTAAGGATGATAGCCCTGAAGCCTGCAGCTTAGGAAGCAAGTTCTCAATACAAAGACCCTTATTAATATTCTGGTAGGTTAAGCATAAAGGTCAGATTAGGTTTGTGGCAGGAATGATCAACACCGCAACCAGCAGTTCAGTTTGGTAGCCAGCTGGCATTTGTAAGAGAATTTATTGTATAGTGCTTATATGCCTAACATTTTGTTACTTTATTATATTCTTTTCTACTTTGGTTAACTATAAAATATTAATAGTTCATATATTCTGACTGCAACCAGCAGGTGGCACTCTAGGCTGTTTTTTGTGTATACCAGACTAACCTGAACAGCTTAGCGAAAGAAGTCTGTTATTTACAGAACTAAATAGCTGAAGCTCAACTTATATACAGAACTTCATCAGTCAGGAGAGTGTTCTATGGGAGTGTTACCCTCTCCTTGCTTGCTTTGATCAGACGTGGTTGTATGGAGATTATGTTAGGCTGGGCATACACTAGTAGACTTTTGAAATAATTATTTTACTAATATTCGTGCAAAAATTCTTGTTACATTTATGCAGTCCTGGATGCAGGCATTATATACACAACCCACTGTGGCCATACGAGTCAATGAAACACAGTCCGAATATTTTCCCCTATCCAATGGGACAAGACAGCGCTGTCCTCTGTTCCCACTAATCTTTTATCCCTTGAACATTTTTTAGGCATAGTCAGATCAGACCCAGTGATCTGGGGGCTATGGGTTGTAAACATGGAGCACAAGATCGCTGCCTATGCAGATAATCTCATATTCTTCTTTCTCACAAATCTTTGCATTGACTGCTTCAACTTTTTGCCCATTTTGAAGACCTCTCAAACTCCTCTATAAATTATTTTAAGTCCGAACCCCTGAGTTTTTCTCTCTGATTTCATCACTAGTTTGCAATGCCACTATCCATTTCAATGGGCTTAATCCTCTATGAGGTATTTGGGTATCAAACTTACTCCAGACCCGACCTTATTGTATGAGTCCAATTTTCACCTGCTGTTGACAAAATACGTTCATCTTTCCAACACTGGCAGATCTTTATCCCGCGTACACACGGTCGGACTTTTCAGCTACAAAAGTCTGATAGCCCGTCCGACAGACTTTCAACGGACTTTCTAACGACCGGACTTGCCTACAAACGATCACACCAAAGTCCGACGGATTCGTACGTGATGACGTACACCGGACTAAAATAAGGAAGTTGATAGCCAGTAGCCAATAGCTGCCCTAGCGTCGGTTTTTGTCCATCGGACTAGCATACAGACGAGCGGATTTCTGGGTCCGGAGTTACGACGTAAAGATTTGAAGCATGTGCCAAATCTAAAGTCCGTCAGATTTGCGACTGGAAAAGTCAGCTGAAAGTCCAGGGAAGCCCACACACGATCGGATTGTCTGCCGGATTTGGTCCGTCGGACCAGTCCGGGCGAAAAGTCCGACCGTGTGTACGCGGCATAACTCTTGCGTGGTTCGGCAGATGTAACGCTTTTAAGATGACAACACTTCCCCAGATCTTACTCCATATTCAGGCTCTACCTATTACCAATCCCCAATCCTTTTTCTTCTCACTCCATGCCATGTTGACTAAATTAATTTGAGCAACAAAGTGGCTAGTACTCGTCACATTTTGCTTACTTACCTAAGCAGGAGGGTGGAATTGGTCTACCTGACCCATTACAATATTATAGAGCCTTATATCTGTCCAGGGTGGTAACATGGTGTGCATTCCTTTGGTCCAAATTATGGGCTCAAATTGAACAGCACGCCTCACTAATTGCCTTATCTGCCCTCTTTTGGGCCGCACCTAAATATTACCAACTACTCAAGTCTCACCCCACCATCGGTGCCACCACTGCTGTCATTGTTCAAAAATTCTCTCCAGAAGGCCTCTCTCCATATCTGTCTTCACTTACATCGGTGATGCAGAACCCCTTTTTCCCCTCCCAACTCTGACAGTAGATTTTGCCACTCCCCAGGGATGGCTCATTAATCAAGATATTTCTTCTCTTATCCAGCCTCCTTTGAGCTCCTGGACGGCCTACCGATTGTCTAATTTTCTGCAGTCCATACCAGATGCAGTACTTTACATTAGACCAGTGACCTCCTTTGAACCTCTCTGTGCAGATTACAGCTATATGCCACATTTGTTGCCAGTCTTATATAAACCGCTGAACGCGCCTCTAGAAGATTATCTCTCCATACATTTGTCTGTGAAAGTCAGATTTACAAATTTTTGATTGAAACCGTAAATCGCTAGAATCATCATTCTTGCTCATAAATCTATTATTGCCAACGATTTTTATGAACAGGGCTACAAGCTCTTATCTAGGTGCTACTTAACAGCATCTACCCTCAAGTCTCTAGGCTTTGCTGGTGCTGTACCAAGGAACCTGACGTGCCTCTACATATTTTTTGGCAGCACCTTCTGCTTATCCAGTTCTGGATGGGGGTGGGGAATGTAGTCAAACAACTGACATCAGTCGACCTTGGCAACGGACCATTTGAGATTTTTTTTTTTCTATATCTGAAATCTGTACCCTTACGCGGTTACAAAAAAGTCTTTGCTGAATGCTGCCTAGGCATGTGCCCCTGACCTTTTGGAAGCTCACTACCCCGCCAACTTTAAAACATTGGTTTACCAGACTTGACGAAATCAGAATGTTGGAGAGCTTGACAGTGTCTCTTCATGAAAGAGAGGATCAATTTAGAGATACCTGGTTGCCATGAACAGCTTTTACTTGCATGTCTTGGTATACGGATGCGTTCTCCGATCTTGATTCTCCACCCCCCCCCCCATTATAGAGCCCAAAATTTGGCGATGTGCTGTAGCCCTCAGTTGCCCCCCACCCAGGGGAGAGGGGATGGGTGTAGATGGTGCGGTATATTAACCCCCCCTTTATTCACCTGTTGATTATAATGTCCCCATGCATCTTCCAGCCCCCCCCCTTTTTGTTTTTTACCCATTTCGGTTCTCTCTCCTGTTTTGACCCCCTCATAAAGGGGGCAAGAGAGGTCCCCCTTTGTTTTTGTTAAGTTACCCAAGTTCAAATTGGGAAAAATAATGCATTGTGTGGAACCCGTTCATGTTTATTGTAATGTCCTAGAGTAGGACTGCCGGTCAAGGGGTACATCAATGCCCGTCAGTTGTGGTACTTTGATTTAAATGCTTCGGGTTGTTACTCTTGTTTGTTACTATTGTGACTGTACATGCTACCTGGCCTGACAGCTGCTTTGCATTATATATTGCCCTAAAGTCCATTACTTCTGTTTAAAATGTCAGGTCGTACATCAATATTTTATTGTAACACTGTCAATGTATGTCCAGCGTTTTGTTGTTGTAAACTGTATTGTAATTGCACAATTTACTAAATAAAATATTTGAAAGGACTTTAAAATCTCCATTGCTTTTAACATTCTGTTTTGGAATGAATGGACTTTCCTGAATGAAAACCGCATACACTGTTTTGAGAAAAAAGTTCCACCCTGCAACTTCGAATTTTTATTATCACTGCAGTCTAAAACAAAACGAAACATTTCCAACAAAATTCTATTCATGTATGGCCATCCCAGGCTCGGTTCACACTAGTGCGATGCCAGACGGTGCATGTGATTCACACTGCTTTGCTGTTCAGATCACATGCGATGTGATTTCAGCCATACAAACTGTATGGCTGAAATCACATCACATTCGCACCAAAATGCTGCAGGACCCTTTTTTTTTGTCCGCTCTGGAATCGGATCGCATGGGTGTTCACACTTATGTGATCCGATTCCTGTACCAGTTCACAGTGCGCACTGCGATCTGCTGACCAATCTGGGGGTGTCATTAACTTTACATTGACACCTGCAGCGGTTCTCAGATCTCAGTATGAACCACTGTGCGATTCAGGTGCGATGCGGGAACCCACACTGGATTCGCAGGGTTCTCGCATCGCACTAGTGTGAACTGGCACTTAAAGAGAGACACAAAGGGAAAAACTACTGCTGTGCTTTCTTTTTAGAAATCTCTTAATGCTCTGTATCCTGTGTTAAATATTTATTTTGTTAAATATAATTATTAATATAATTATATTTTATTAATATAATGATTAAAGCATTACAATCTCATAAATGTTAAGACATAAAAAAATGACTCAGACTCTTTATAGTCTCAAATACTTCAGTCTTTTTATAGCTTGCAATACACTGAGAAAATTTCAACTCGAAAATTGAAAAATCAAGAGACGGGCGGAATATTGCTGGGCGAACAGTGATTGCATCCACTCAGATGTAGGCTTTGTCCTGGTATTCTGGCAGCTAGTGATGCCATCTATTAGAATGCAATAGCCCCAGCTTTGTTCATCCAGGCTGTTTAGTGTGGATGGGGGAATCTGTTGGTTTTCTTTCATTTGGCTTGCAGGCTGCACAAAAGAAATCTGTGGGTGTATGGACACCTTTGAATGCTGTAAGGTTAAACCACCTGATGGTTTCTTATTAGGGCTGCAACTAACGATTATATTTATAATTGATTAGTTGGCCAATTTATTATGTCAATTGATTATTCGGATAATATGGGAACATGTCCTATAGGAAATCATGTTGAATGAACTGTAGTGCGTTTCCGCAAAAAGCACCAAAAAACGCGTGTGAACCAGGCCTAAGACGTTTAGAAGCAGCATGGTTTTTTTTGTATCACCTGTCATCATGGGGTTAAAAAAATAAAAATAAAATTAGCCCTTTTATAGCACACACAAAGCAGATAACCGCTACTACATGGGGTTCATTTATACTGCGAAACAGTGAAAGTAATAATATATATTTGTACTTTGTATGTAGTCACTCGTAGGCATGAAGTTTTGAAGAAGGGCGTAATCTGTACTAGCCCAAAACCGTTACTACTATGACTGCCTTTATACTTTGGATGTTTTCATTTTTTCATTAAAACACTTTTTTTGTGCAGCAATCCATCTTATATATTTTTTTTAATATATAAAATACATCTAGAAATAAGATATATGGGCATTTTAACTAGGAGTCAGAAATGAAGGATGGAAGGAAGATATAAATCTCCCTATTTTTTTTTTTTTTTTCATGGATATGATCATTTTAAATATAATGCAAAATACTGGTAAACGTTTAATTTAAATATAATTGCAATGCCTTCTATTATCTCCAGTCTATCAGCCTTTACCTTCTCTGGGTTCAGATGCTGATCTTCCCTACACAGTCTTTAAAGTAATTGTTTGTTGTTTAAAAAAAAAAAATTTTATACTTACCTGCTCTGTGCAATAGTTTGCACAGAGCAGCCCTGATTCTCCTCTTCTGGGGTCCCTCACCGATGCTTCTGGCTTCTCCTGCCTTCAGAGTGCCCCAATAGCAAGCTGCAAATTCTAATATAGAGTGCCTCTATAGCAATGAAAAAAAAACGTCTGCCTTTAGAACCACTCGATTCCTGCCCAGGACTACATGTCCCATGAGCTATTACTCCTCACACATTCACCATTCAAGTTCTCAGGCCCTTACTGACATATATGGACGGTGTGCTGCACTGTATTTCCTGATATGTAAAAAAAAAAATACATTCTGTATGCAGGCCAACTAATCGGCTGGTCGATTAATCGATTTTGAAAATGGTTGACAACTATTTTCATAATCGATTAGTTGTTTCTGCCCTATTTCTCATGTCTTTTGGGATTTGAATGATCACGTCTGGGATATAGGATAGGTCCTGCGTGTGCCCACTTACTGCATCCTTTCTGGGACGTCTTACTTTTCTTAGAATTTTACACTATACTTATACAAGGCAAAGCAACAGATTTACTTGATTTCAGGCAACAGTTTATGGTTGCCTTTACCATGCTCTTACCCCTTTCTTTTCCATTTTGTGTACAATATCTATCTAAAGGTTTACAGAGTTTGGAACTCTAACCTTGAACATAAACCAAGGTAGAAACTTGCTGCATGATGCATCATGAAACCCTGGAGCATCTTGTTTTCCAGCCAACAGCTATCTGCAGCAGCTGCACTGCAAGACATGTTTATATGCTGGGGGGGGGGGGGGGGGGGAGCAAAGATCTGTTTATCTGTATGCTGTGACACACTTTTGTAACTTCTTCATTTGTACACTGTATATGTGGGTTTCAGTTTCAGTGTCAGTAATATTGTTTTCATAAAAGATGTGAGCAATGGTGCAAGTCATTGTGTATGTATATCTGTTATGGTTGTATTCTCTATTTGGAAATAGCTGGTAACACTGCAAATTCTTGACTTATATTTACATTTTTTTTTTTTTTTTTTAATATACAATAAAATCTTTAAAACAAACTTTTTTTTTTTTTTGTAGCAGAACCATTCTAGTCCTCCTAAATTGTGTAATAGCAGATCTGTGTGTGTGTGTGTGTGTGTGTGTGTGTGTGTGTGTATATATAATAAATATTTGATAAATCAAACTCGGTTTCATTGCAGGCCGCATCAGCATTATGGTTGCCTTCAAAAGGCCTGTTCTATCTGTAGGACTAGATGTCCAGAGCACCCCCACTCCCCCTTACATTAGATGTCAAGAACCCCCCCCACACACACATTAAGAAGTCGAGAGCCCCCCACCATCCCTTACAGTGCACCCCTTTACTTTGTGCTGCTGCTGGGAAGCTGGGGGGAGAGCTGGAAAGCAGAAAGTGCAAGGTCTGGAGGAGGACCAGAGGAGGGCTGGGGTCAGCTGCCAGTGTCTGCTGAATGCTGAGACAAGGGGTGCTGATGCTGCATGCAAAATCGCAGGATCTGGTGGAGGAGTTCTGTTCTCCTCTCTACTGCTGACTGCTGGGACAAGGTGAAGGTGGAGATGAGGGGGGTGCTGCAGGAGTGGTGCAAGGGCCACATGAAATGATATGGTGGGCCGGATTCGACCCACAGGCCTTGTTTTTGACATATGTGATCTACAGTGGCTTGCGAAAGTATTCGGCCCCCTTGAACTTTTCAACCTTTTGCCACATTTCAGGCTTCAAACATAAAGATATAAAATGTTAATTTTTTGTGAAGAATCACCAACAAGTGGGACACAATTGTGAAGTGGAACGAAATCTATTGGATATTTTAAACTTTTTTAGCAATTAAAAAACTGAAAAGTGGTGCGTGCAAAATTATTCGGCCCCTTTATTTTCAGTGCAGCAAACTCACTCCAGAAGTTCAGCGAGGATCTCTGAATGATCCAATGTTGTCCTAAATGACTGATGGTGATAAATAGAATCCACCTGTGTGTAATCAAGTCTCTGTATAAATGCACCTGCTCTGTGATAGTCTCAGGGTTCTGTTGAAAGCGCAGAGAGCATCATGAAGACCAAGGAACACACCAGGCAGGTCCGTAATACTGTTGTGGAGAAGTTTAAAGCCGGATTTGGATACAAAAAGATTTCCCAAGCTTTAAACATCCCAAGGAGCACTGTGCAAGTGATCATTTTGAAATGGAAGGAGTATCAGACCACTGCAAATCTACCAAGACCTGGCTGTCCCTCTAAACTTTCAGCTCAGACAAGGAGAAGACTGATCAGAGATGCAGCCAAGAGGCCCATGATCACTCTGGATGAACTGCAGAGAACTACAGCTGAGGTGGGAGAGTCTGTCCATAGGACAACAATCAGTCGTACACTGCACAAATCTGGCCTTTATGGAAGAGTGGCAAGAAGAAAGCCATTTCTCAAAGCTATCCATAAAAAGTCTCGTCTAAAGTTACCACAAGCCACCTGGGAGACACACCAAACATGTGGAAGAAGGTGCTCTGGTCTGATGAAACCAAAATCGAACTTTTTGGCCACAATGCAAAACGATATGTTTGGCGTAAAAGCAACACAGCTGATCACACTCAACACACCATCCCCACTGTCAAACATGGTGGTGGCAGCATCATGGTTTGGGCCTGCTTTTCTTCAGCAGGGACAGGGAAGATGGTTAAAATTGAGGGGAAGATGGATGCAGCCAAATACAGGACCATTCTGGATGAAAACCTGTTGGAGTCTGCAAAAGACCTGAAACTGGGACGGAGATTTATCTTCCAACAAGACAATGATCCCAAACATACAGCAAAATCTACAAAGGAATGGTTCACAAATAAACGTATCCAGGTGTTAGAATGGCCAAGTCAAAGTCCAGACCTGAATCCAATCGAGAATCTGTGGAAAGAGCTGAAAACTGCTGTTCAAACGCTCTCCATCCAACCTCACTGAGCTCGAGCTGTTTTGCAAGGAAGAATGGGCAAGAATTTCAGTCTCTCGATGTGCAAAACTGATAGAGACATACCCCAAGCGGATTCGCTGCAAGATCACTTTTATCGGTGGCGGGAGAGGGCCCCCCCCTCCTGCCGTGATCTGGTGCCCTCCGCCGCTTACCGGAGCCGTCGGTAGCGGCGGAGGTGATCGCATCCGTCTCCATCCTGTGTTTGGAGACGAGTGCGCCCACTCGTCTCCATGACACTGCTGGGCGGAAGCGACGTCAAAACGTCACTTCCGTCCACGCCTCCTAAAAGGCACATTTTTTCAAATGTCATTTTTTTTAAATGACTTTTTTTTTTTTTTTTTTTAATTGCATTTTAGTGTAAATATGAGATCTGAGGTCTTTTTGACCCCAGATCTCATATTTAAGAGGTCCTGTCATGCTTTTTTCTATTACAAGGGATGTTTACATTCCTTGTAATAGGAATAAAAGTGACACCTTTTTGATTTTTTTTTAAACAGTGTAAAAATAAATAAAATATTGTAAAATAAATAAAAATAAAAAATTTTTTAAACCCCTCCCCGTCCTGACGAGCTCGCGCGTAGAAGCGAACGCATACGCGAGTAGCGCCCGCATATGAAAACGATGGTCAAACCACACATGTGAGGTGTCGCCGCGATCGCTAGAGCGAGAGCAATAATTCTAGCCCTAGACCTCCTCTGTATCGCAAAATATGCAACCTGTAGAATTTTTTAAACGTCGCCTTTGGAGATTTTTGAGGGTAAAAGTTTGACGCCATTCCACGAGCAGGCGCAATTTTCAAGTGTGACATGTTGGGTATCAATTTACTTGGCGTAACATTATATTTCCCAATATAAAAAAAAATTGGGCTAACTTTACTGTTGTCTTATTTTTTTTTATTCAAAAAAGTGAATTTTTTCCAAAAAAAGTGCGCTTTTAAGACCGCTACGCAAATACGGTGCAAAAAAAAGTATTGCAACGACCGCCATTTTATTCTCTAGGGTGTTAGAAGAAAAATCATATATAATGTTTGGGGGTTCTAAGTAATTTTCTAGCAGAAAAACGGAAAATTGTATACTCACCTTTCCGTAATTTTCCTTTCCTGTCGCATCTCATGGCAGCATACACCTATGGGTTGTGGCTCCGCCCCCGCAACCTGATAGGACCGCGTAGCTATTAAAGTCTGAGAGAGCCCCTGCCCCAGCATTCTCCGTGTATATATACCTCACCTCAGATGGGTGGGCATTTGTATGCTGCCATGAGATGCGACAGGAAAGGAAAATTACGGAAAGGTGAGTATACAATTTTCCGTTTTCCTGTCGCATCATGGCAGCATACACCTATGGGGAATAACTCGCAAACTGGGTGGGTATGAGCAAAAGATAAGTTTTTTATTTAGAAGGTATTGAGGAGTTAGCCTGAATAATTGCTCTCCCAAATTCTACCGTGGACAATCTAGCGGAGTCCACTTTATAATGGGAGATAAAAGTGGTTTTCGAAGACCAAGTGGCTGCTTTGCAGATGGTTTCGGCTGATACCCTGCAGTAGGCCGCCCAGGAGGTCGCCATTGCCCTTGTGGAGTGTGCCCTTAAGCCCTCAGGTACTCGTGCATTGTTAGATGCGTAAGCTCTCTTAATGATCTTCACCAACCATGCTGCGATGGTGCGAGAGGTTGCTGCTTGTCCTCTTCTAAACCCATGAGGAATGACCAGTAGGTCCTCTGTCTTCCTTAAATTGCTGGTTGCCAGGAGGTAGGCCTGGATATTCAACTTTATGTCAAGCGGATGTGGATCACCCTGTTCTGTGGATAGGGTGGGGAGACATAGTTCTTGGTTAAAGTGGAAGGATGATGACACTTTCGGGATGAAGCGATCCGATGGTTTTAAGACTACTTTGTCTGGATAGAACATCAAGTATGGTTCCTTAGCCTGTAAGGCCTGAATTTCCGATACCCTTTTAGCTGATGTAATTGCTATTAGGAAAGTGACTTTGAAAGTTAGGTCCCACAGGGAAACATTCTCTAACGGAAAAAATGGCTCATGGGATAAGGCTTCCAACACTACTGAAAGATCCCATGTCGGGAAGGAAGGTTTCCTAGGTGGTCTCAGCTTTAGGCAAGCCTTCTGAAATTGGATGATGAGAGGTTCTTGAGCCCATTTCACTCCTGTCATAGCGGATAGGGCTGATACATGTACCTTCAGGGTACTAGACCTAAGACCTTTATCTAGACCTAACTGGAGAAACTCGAGGATCTGAGGAACTGATGGAGATGCCGGGTTCCAGGATTGCTGTTGTGCGACTAAGAGAAAACTCTCCCAGACCCTTTTATAGGTTTTATTGGTCGTGGATTTTCTGGCCTGGAGGAGAGTGTCTATCACTTTCTGGGAGCAACCTTGGACTAAGAACCTAGTCCTTTCAATCTCCATGCTGTTAGATGCAGCCTCTCCGGAAATGGGTGAAGGAGTTGCCCCTGCGACAGTATATCCGCTGTCATTGGGAGTGTCAGTGGTTCTGCTGTGCTCAATTGGAGGAGCGTCGTAAACCATGGTCGTCTCGGCCAAAATGGGAGGACTGCTAGCACTGTGGCTTTCGACCTCTTGAGTCTGAGTAAGAATCTCGGAATGAGTGGTGTTGGCGGAAATATGTACCCCAAACGGAAGTTCCAGTCGTGTTGTAGGCAATCCGTGCCTTCTGCCGATGGGAAAGGAATTCTGGCTAGATATCTCTGGAATTTCGTGTTGACCGGTGTTGCCGCCAGGTCTATATCCGGTATCCCCCAGGTCTGGGTTATGAGGGTAAAGGCTTGGTGACTTAAGGCCCACTCGTTGTTTGATACAAAGGTCCGACTTAGAGAGTCGGCTAGTTGATTTTGGACTCCTGGGACATACGCTGCCGTTAATCCCGACAGGTTCAGCTGTGCCCACTCGAAGACTGGACGGACTTCCCGCATCATGGAGCGACTCCTGGTGCCCCCCTGCCTGTTGATATAGGCAACTGCCACTCTGTTGTCCAATTTTAGCAGGACCTCTTTCCCCCTGAGGAGGGGGCTGAAGGCTAACAGAGCTTGGAAAGCTGCTTTCATCTCCAATATATTTGAAACCACGTTCTGTGTTCTGAATGTCCAAAGGCCCTGGACTGCGTGATGGCGGTAGTGTGCCCCCCAGCCCTTCAGGCTGGCGTCTGAAGTGATTATTTCCTGAGGAAGAGGGACTATATGCCTGCATCTCTTCAGATTGTTCAATCTGGTCCACCACCAGAGTGATTGTTTTATTTCTTTCTGGACTGCGATCGGCTGAGACAATGATACCCCGTTCCATTGTTTTAACAATGATGCTTGCAGAGGTCTGGTGTTCCATTGGGCCCATTGTACCATTGGGATGGTTGCTGAGAATGACCCCAGTATGCTGAGGTACTCCCGGGCTGGTAGTGTGGTAGAGGCTAATAACTTTCTTGCCTTCTGAATGAGGCTGGGAATTTTTTCCTGCGGAAGTTCCACCGTATTGAGACGGGTGTCTAGTTCCGCCCCCAGGAATATCATTCTCTGAGTGGGCTGCAGATTGCTTTTCCCCCAGTTTATGATCCAGCCGAAGTTTTGTAGGGTGGTAATCAGAATGGATCGATGCAGTAGAAGGGAATCCTGATTGTCTGCTAGCAAAAGGATGTCGTCCAGGTAATGATGGACCCTCAATCCTTGTTCTCTTAGTAAGGCTATTACTGGCAGTAAGATTTTTGTGAATGTCCTTGGAGCGGTGGAGATCCCGAACGGGAGGCTTCGGAATTGAAAATGATGTAGACCTACCGCAAAGCGGAGAAATTTTTGGAATGAGATGTGAATGGGGACGTGCAGATAGGCGTCTTGTAAATCGACGGAAAGCATCCAATCCCCGATATTCATGGCCCGAAGAATTGACTGGAGGCTCTCCATTTTGAATGTCTCGACTAAGATTGAGCGATTGAGATTCTTTAGATCTAAGACAGGGCGTAGATCCCCCGATTTCTTCTTCACCAGAAACAACGGGGAGTAGAATCCCGTTGACCTTTGGGATATTGGAACTTCCACTATGGCTTCCTTTTGTAACAGGTCTTGGACGTACTTTGTCAGTAGCATCCTTTTTTCCCGAGATGCAGGTAATCTGGTTACAGAGAATTGGTCTCTTGGAGCCCGTGTCTTGAATTTCCATTTGTGGCCGAACTGGACAGTGTCTATCGTCCATGGGTCCTTTATTGTATCCGCCCAGACCTGCTTGAAACTCATGAGTCTGGCCCCCACTAAAGCTGGTTGGGCGGACGCACCTTCAAAAAGACTTTTGTTCCCCTGACGCAGGGGTCTTAGACTTTTGGAGCTTGAGGAATGATGACTGGGAATTCTTCCAGTTCCTCCTATACTCTTTTCCGGGCCTGTAGGATCTTGCCTCTCTGTATTTATCTGGCAGATTTCTTCTAGAAACCGGTGGTCTCTGCTGCCTGGGCCTCCTATCTGAAGGGATGAGTCCCGATTTTCCCCCCGTGACTTTAGAAATAGCCACGTCCAGTTTTTCTCCAAAAAGGTTTACGCCATCAAAGGGTATTTTGCACCAATTGGATTTTGAGGAGGGATCTGCCGACCAGGGTTTTAACCAGAGCGCCCTTCTGGCCATTACTGAGCTTAACATTGCTCTTGAAGTGGTTTTAATTATATCCACAGAGGCTTCTGCGACAAAGTCGCCTGCAAGACTAAGTTCTTGGAGTGCTGAGATAACTCTCTCCTGCTCTATTCCTTCCGATACCAGCTTCTCGGCCATCGTGGACCAGCTTGAGATAGCCTTACCGACGGCAGCCAATGCTATTGCTGGCCTGCAAGCGCCACCTGCCGAGAGGTAGGTTCTCTTAAGATCCAGATCGATCTTTCTATCCAGGACGTCTTTGAATGTGACTGCATCCTCTATTGGAAGTGTTACGTGCCTGGCGAGGCGCATTAGGGAGGAGTCGACCACTGGAGGAGATATTAGTGGGTTGACGTTAGGCTCTTTAAGTGGATAGAGTTTTGATAATCTGTTGCTGAGGCCAGTTTTTTTTCTCTGGCTTTTGCCACTCATCCTTAATTAGATCCTCAAGTTCCTCAATGAACGGGAAGTTCTCTGGGTCTTTTTTAAGATTTGGAAAGTATTTCCTCACTTTTTGAGGAGTTTCTTTTTCTTCCACCCAGTCGATCGCCTCTTTTACTGACTTCACGAATGGGTCGATCAATGAGAAGTCGAAGCCGGTGGATGCCTCTAGATCATCAGTGTCAGAGAGAGGGTCTGACGTCTTTGATGATGATGGGGCAGTGGATGAGGTACTTTGTATAGGTCTGCTGGCTTCTGGCTCTGCGACTTGTGGTGATGGATCAATTGGTTCTCTTGCCTCTGTTTCTCTGTCCTTAGTTGCCTCAATGAAGCATGTGCGACAGGCCAGTTTGTCTGGAAGTGCTGTAGCACCGCAAATCCAGCAGGAGTTCCCGGGTGGACGGGAAGGCTGGGTGACAGGAGATTTCCTGCGCGCAGGGGATTTTTTTGTGGTGGGAGCGACTATGCCTTGATCTTGATCGGCTTCTCCTGCGACTTGATCTGCTCCTCCTGCGACTTGAGCGGCTTCTGCGACTTGAGCGACTTCTGCCGCGCTCTGAGCGACTCTGCCTGTGGCTTGAGCGGCTCCTTCTTGAAGGCTCCCCTCGTCTTGAATGTGACGATCTGGAAGACCTGGTGGGGCTGTTCAATTTAAACAGCATTAGTGAGGGCTCTCTTTTTCCTTCTCTTCATACTTACCCATCATCCCCTCTTACCTAGTAGGCTGGCGATGGTCTACCTGGGCAACGGTCTCCATGAAAGGTGATGAATCAACCTATAATTATATAGGTGGCTTAGCATGCATGGGATAGCAGATAGTAAACAAGCAAAGAAAAAAAGCCATCATAGATCTTACCTGGGCGTGGAGATAGCAAGAGAGAGACAGGGTAGAACAGCTGGGTAGAGTAGCAAAAGAAATCCGGTCAAAATTCCCCCTTACAGGCTCAGGAGAGAAGAGACAAGAAAATGCTGACATTACAGCATTTTTAAACTTGCCGCCGTCCTGGGGTGATGACATCACGCTCGAGCATGCTCAGATGCGCTCTGAGGCCTCCGACGCCATTTTGGAAGCTGGAAAGTGGGATGTCCTGACAAGCTGGAGCTATGGAGACAGACAGGAGGGGAAGTTACCCACAGGTGCACAGAAAGGAGCTGGAGACCGCTGCGATCCATAAACCTGTTTAAGGTTTGTAATGTATTGTAACATACCCCTGAGACCATCAGAGTGGGGTTCCTTCCATTGAGCTCATTTAGAGGCTGTACAGGATAGGACTTCCACCCAGGAGAGGCTAGAACCTGGCTGGGGCGAATGTTTTAGGTAAGGGATGCATGTTTTTCGGTCCTTGACAGGTGAGGAAAAAAAGAAGAATGCTGGGGCAGGGGCTCTCTCAGACTTTAATAGCTACGCGGTCCTATCAGGTTGCGGGGGCGGAGCCACAACCCATAGGTGTATGCTGCCATGATGCGACAGGAAAACCTGTTTTAAACTTGTAAACGCCTAAAATCCAAAACGATGCTGGTCCTTAAGTGGTTAAAAGGCACATTTTTCTTTGTGTTTTTTTTTTTTTTAATAAAAATAACCTGATGCACATGGCTGTTTAGGATTTCTCCACCTCTGTTCCCGTGTCACAGCTTGCTTTTGATTGACGCTCCCGCTGCTATCAATCTGTCCAGTGAGGAGAGCGACAGCGGCTAGAGCCGCTACACTCGTGCACATTGCTGGATCGGATCAGGCTCAGGTAAGAAAAAGGGGGACTCTGGGGGGAGCTGCAGCACAGAAGGTTTTTCACCTTATAACATGGCATACATTAAGGTAAAAACCTTAAAGGATCACTAAAGTAAATTTTTTTTTTTTTTATAAGTTTTTTTTTTTTAAATAACAAACATGTTATACTTACCTCCACTGTGCAGCTCGTTTTGCACAGAGTGGCTCTGAACCTGGTCTCCTGGGGTCCCTCGGCGGCTGTCTCGGCTCCCCCCGCAAGGACTCAACACTTTCGTGCAAGCTCCCTCGCATGGTGTTGAGTCCTTGCGGGCGCACTCCTGTGATAGTCATGGCCGCTCACTGTATCACTCGGCCCCGCCCCCAGCGCGCCATGTCATTGGATGTGATTGACAGCAGCGCGAGCCAATGGCTGCGCTGCTTTTAATCCATCCACTGTAACCAATCAAGGGCCAGGCTGAGCAGCGAAGAGGATGTCGGGGGCGAGCGCTGGACTTTCGAGGGGTCAGGTAAGTAAAATGGGGGGGGGGCTGGGGGGCGGTATTATCAGAATGCATTAAGGTGAAAAATCTTTTACCTTTACAACCCCTTTAAGGTTTCACAGTCACTTTAATCTGTGAAATAAAACACAGGTTTAACACTCAGAAGATGAGCCTGATGAACATGCAAAATGAAGGAGTTGTGCTCTGTATAATAGGTCACAGAGAACAAGAATTACTAATTCCCATGGAGTGCAAGGCCTCAGACAAATCCAACCACTGAATACTGTATATTGATTCATTTTGCTATTTAAATATGTGTTTTTAGTTAAAGTAAAATTATCAATATAGCATCCAGACTGATTTTTGCTTTATGGTAGCAAACTGTGAAGTGTAACATGATACAGCTTTCCTCTGGTATTTGAATGTTTCCAACAAAGCAGAAGTGAAAGGAGTAGAGTCTGGTGCATGCATCTTGCACAAACACTTTGCCTGTAGGTGGATACATATGGCTGATAGAAAGTACATTGCATGTTAAAAGCGAAGGACCAGAAGTCCCTTCAGGCAAATATTTGTTTGAGGGAAGATTGCTGTAAGCTTTATTCTGACAATACCGGTTTGATTACTGTTGTAACCGAAAAGTTCACTAGATCAAAGCAACATTTTTTTGTATTACTTTAAATTATTAAATGTTGCTGCATATGGACAGCGGGCCATCATTACAAGATAAATGATATCTGTATTTTCTTATAGATACTTTACAAAATCTCCCCCTTAGTCATATTCTCACCTGTCCATGCTCCTACCTTATCCATTCTGTGCAGTCCACAGGGAGCGACACAGCCACTGCTACAAACTTCTCAGGCCTAGGCTTGAGTCACACTAGTGAAACTTTCATGCGACATTACACTCTTTGGTACTCTCGTCGCAAGAAAGCTGCAATAAAAGTAGTGCAGGAACCTTTTTCATGTTGCTGCGACTAAGTTGCATAGTTATAGTTTTCATGTACCATTGAAATCTATAAGCTGTGACTTGTCATGTGATTTTATGTGTCCAAAATCAATTGACAAGTTGCACTATTCTGAACAGAGTTTTACTGCTTCTGCACATGTGTAAAACTTTGAGTTGGGGGGGGGCGTGTCCAAGATGGCGACGTGAGCGGCTGCATTCTCCACTAGCTCCGCTGGCTTTCTAGATATCATCCGCATCCATGGGATATAATCCCCTCATTTCTACCCTGACAACACCTGGATGAGGCGCAGATCCTCAGGCGCGCAGTAAGGGGAAAAGGCTTAAATTCCCCCTTATTGCAAAGGTTCCGCCGTCATCTCCCTGTGCATACGTGGAGACATGATCCAGGTGCTGCTCCCACGTGGCCTCGCAGACAAACCCCATGGATTTGTCTGACTCTAGGCCACCGTGGCTGGAGGAGGTGATGGTGGCAATCTACCCTTACCGCCAAGATTGAGGCAGTACAGATGGATGTAGGCCTCATACGTCAAGATATGGACAAACTCCACTCCAGAGTGACAGAGACCGAGCAGCGGATTGGTTAGATGGAGGACGATGTCCTGCAACAGACGGTGGCCCTCTGCACTCTCCAGACTAAGGTGAAGGCCCTTGAGTACAAGGCGGAGGATGCAGAGAACAGGAACAGAAGGAACAACCTTCGCATAATTGGCCTGCCTGAGGGAGCTGAGGGGGGGAACTCGACGAGCTTTGTGGAGGACATGCTGCGCACTCTTCTTCCTGATGTCCACTTCTCCCCCCACTACACCGTGGAAAGGGCCCACCGCGTCCCACCTAAGCCTGTTCCTCTAGGACAGTGGTTCTCAACCCCCCTAGTGTCGTGACCCCTTGGTAAAATTTCCCAAGTTGTGGGGACCCCTAACAGTAAAATTATTTTCGTAGCGTGGGTTTTCAGCACCCAAGGCAAGACAAGTAATTTGCGCTCCTATCCCACGGACATTTAGCACTCCCTGAGTCGAGTCCCTTCCACTCGTACAGTATTAAAACCCCTTATGGTACATTTTAGGATGTACCACTTTCTTTGTTCTCCTTTTATCTCTCTCTATCCTAATTTCTTGTTTTTTTCTCCATCCCTCTCTCTAGCCATCTTTTTTTATTTTTTCTCTTATTCTTTCTCTCCCTTTTTTCTTTGTTCCTTCCTTCCCCTCTTTTCCTCTCCCTTCCCTGTATTCTCTATTTTTATTCCTTCTCTTACTCCTTGGTGGGGATGGAATGAGTGGCAATGCTGGCAGGGAGTTGGGATGAGTGGCAGTGCTGGCGGGGAGTTGGGATGAGTGGCAATGTTCTGATCAGCCAACTTAGGTGCTCTTGATCAAGGTCATCTGCTGATCTGAGAACTGTAGTGGGGACTTTTAATGGCAACTATAATCACAGGTAGTGTTACTCACTGTGTCTCTGACTTTGTGGTGTCTCATAGCAGTGACACCTATGCCGAAATCAGGTAGGGTCTCCTCCAGCCCCTTCCACTTCACATTCTCACCAGTCAGCTGACCTCTAGTCTCTGCCCCCCAACCATGCTGTGAACTGAATGGGTGGCTGCAAAGAGGCTGAGTGGGCGGCCGCAGGCTCCAGGAACAGCCCTACTGAGCGGCTGCGAAAAGGCTGGGAGAGAAGCAAAGGCTTTGGGAACAGCCCAGGATTCGGTGACCCCTGGCAAATCGTCATTCGACCCCCGAGGGGGTCCCGACCCCCAGGTTGAGAACCACTGCTCTAGGAGCTCCCATCCTCCTCCACATGCTGAACTTCTGGGACCGGGACGAAATTCTCTGTGCCTCCAGGCTGCTTGGTGAATTACGCTTCCAAAACAACAAATTTATGATCTTCCCGGACTACTCTGTTGAGACGTAAAAGCTCTTCTAATTGTTCAATTCGGTGAAAGCGGCGATGAGGACCCACAATATCCGTTTATAGTGTGCTCTTTCCAGCGCGTCTACGAGTCCAAGAGAGACGACCCGCTTTTTTAGCTCAACGAGGGAGGCCTCTGCCTGGTTGGATTCCCGCAACACAAGTTTGTGCCCCTGACATGGTCAGGAGATTCAGCTAGTTTCTCTCCCCTTTGTTGTCCAAGGGAACAGAAGATTACCTAGCAGTGCTCACGCTTCCTTGCTGGGTTATACTCTTATTGATGGGGGGTGTATAAATGACTGATCCCTTTTTTATTATATATATATTATATATATATATATATATATATATATATATATATATATATATATATATATATATATATATATATATATATATATATATATATATATATATATATATGTATATATATATATGTGTGTGTGTGTGTGTGTGTGTGTATATATATATATATATATATATATATATATATATATATATATATATATATATTTTAGAACTTTGCCACACCCCTCAACAGCCTTCATGATGACTAGCAGAGGCTACCAGAGTGAAGAACTGATGCGATTGAGCCCCCCCAATAAGACTCGGAGGGGTCCAGCTCGCCTCTTGCATGGGTCCCCTCCTTTGCAGCCAGCGTGCTGAGTTGGGATTTGGGATTGGAGGCCCTTCTCAGTTTCGGGGGAATGGGTGTGGGGGGGGGGTAATATTGTCTCTTAGGGGCTGGTTTGTCTGTTTTCTATGGGTACACTTTAAGATGTATGATCGCTTGTTTATTAACTGCCATGTTAAATACCTCAGCATTGCATTGGCATTGTGATTGCTCCATCCGGGTCCGACTGCCAGGTCCACCACGGTCTCAACCACATACTCCTAACTCTCCTGAATACTCAAGTACTTATGTCTGGCCTTAACATTCTATCTTTGAGCGCCAGGGGGCTGAATTCCCCAGTCAAAAGGTCACTGGTGTTCCAATTTATTAAATCATATAGCCTCATATCTGCATACTTTAGGAAACCCATCTGGTGGGCAGCAGGATGCCAGCCCTCAAAAAACCGTGGGTGGGTTACCACTGTCATTCCACATACTCCAACTGTGCACAGGGCGTATGCTGGTACATAAGACACTCCACTTTCGACTCTGGGACTTGGCATTAGACCCGGATGGCAGATATGTCATTATAAATGCTATAAATTCTGTCCCAGACATGGACTATTGTGAGTTTATATTTTGCCTCCACCAGCATCGCTGCAGCTACTAAACCAAATAACAGCCAAGATCGCAGAATTTGCCACAGACCATGTAGTGATACTAGGCGACTTTAATATGGCTCCCGACTCAGGCATGGACCGAATGGCAGCTGTTGGCCCCCACTACTCTGGTCTGGTGATATGGGCGGAGACTTGTGGTCTGAGAGATGTATGGAGATGGACATAGGTGTGCAGCCTATTGCATTAGGGTGTGCACTCCAGAGGTGAAACACACATGCGCGTGTGTGTGTGTGTGTGTGTGTGTGTGTGTGTGTGTGTGTGTATGTATGTATGTATGTATGTATGTATGAATATATATATATATATATACACACACACACAGTATCTCACAAAAGTGAGTACACCCCTTTTCATGTGACAACACTGAAGAAATGACCCTTTGCTACAATGTAAAGTAGTGAGTGTACAGCTTGTATAACAGTGTAAATTTGCTGTCCCCTCAAAATAACTCAACACAGCTATTAATGTCTAGACCGCTGGCAACAAAAGTGAGTACACCCCTAAGTGAAAATGTCCAAATTGGCCCAATTAGCAATTTTCTCTCCCTGGTGTCATGTGACTCATTAGTGTTACAAGGTCTCAGGTGTGAATGGGGAGCAGGTGTGTTAAATTTGGTGTTATCGCTCTCACTCTCTCATACTGGTCACTGGAAGTTCAACATGGCACCTCATGGCAAAGAACTGTGAGGATCTGAAAAAAAGAATTGTTGCTCTACATAAAGATGTCCTAGGCTATAAGAAGATTGCCAAGACCCTGAAACTGAGCTGCAGCACAGTGGCCAAGACCATACAGCGGTTTAACAGGGCAGGTTTCACTCAGAACAGGCCTCGTCATGGCCGACCAAAGAAGTTAAGCGCACGTGCTCAGCGCCTTATCCAGAGGTTGTCTTTGGGCAATAGACGTATGAGTGCTGCCAGCATTGCTGCAGAGGTTGAAGGGGTGGGGGGGTCAGCCTGTCAGTGCTCAGACCATACGCCGTGCACTGCATCAAATTGGACTGCATGGCTGTCGTCCCAGAAGGAAGCCTCTTCTAAAGATGATGCACAAGAGAGCCCGCAAACAGTTTGCTGAAGACAAGCAGACTAAGGACATGGATTACTGGAACCATGTCCTGTGGTCTGATGAGACCAAGATAAACTTATTTGGTTCAGATGGTGTCAAGCGTGTGTGGTGGCAACCAGGTGAGGAGTACAAAGACAAGTGTCTTGCCTACAGTCAAGCATGGTGGGAGTGTCATGGTCTGGGGCTGCATGAGTGCTGCCGGCACTGGAGAGCTACAGTTCATTGAGGGAACCATGAATGCCAACATGTACTGTGACATGGCAGTATTTCAACATAACGATCCCAAACACCCCTCCAAGACAACCACTGCCTTGCCAGAGAAGCTGAGGGTAAAGGTGATGGACTGGCCAAGCATGTCTCCAGTCCTAAACCCTATTGAGCATCTATGGGGCATCCTCAAACGGAAGGTGGAGGAGCGCATGGTCTCGAACATCCACCAGCTCCGTGATGTCGTCATGGAGGAGTGGAAGAAGACTCCAGGGGCAACCTGTGAAGCTCTGGTGAACTCCATGCCCAAGAGGGTTAAGGCTGTGCTGGAAAATAATGGTGGCCACACAAAATATTGACACTTTGGGCCCAATTTGGACATTTTCACTTAGGGGTGTACTCACTTTTGTTTGTGTTGTCACATAAAAAGATAGAAGAAAATATTTACAAAAATGTGAGGGGTGTAATCACTTTTGTGAGATACTGTGTGTGTGTGTGTGTGTGTGTGTGTGTATGTGTGTGTGTGTGTGTGTGTGTGTGTATATATATATATATATATATATATATATATATATATATATATATATATATATATATATATATATATATATATATATATATATATATATATATATATATATATATATATATATATATAATCTCTCTATCACACACACATTATATTGTCAAAAGTATTGGAACGCACCAAACCAGTCTTAGTCCGTAGGGTTCAATATTGAGTTGGCCCACCCTTTGCAGCTATAACGGCTTCAACTTTTCTGGGAAGGTTGTCCACAAGGTTTAGAAGTGTTTCTATGGGAATATTTGACCATTCTTCCAGAAGCATTTGTGAGGTCAGTCACTGATGTTGGATGAGAAGGCCTGGCTCGTAGTCTCTGCTCTAATTCATCCCAAAGGTGTTCTATCAGGTTGAGGTCAGGAGGGCAATCAAGTTCTTCTACCCCAAACTCGCTCACCCATGTCTTTATAGACCTTGCTTTATGCACTGGTCCAAATCATTTGGTGGAGAGGGGTTTATGATGTGGGGTTGTTTTTCAGGGGTTGGGCTTGGCTCCTTAGTTCCAGTGAAGGGAACTCTTAAGGCGTCAGCATACCAAGACATTTTGGACAATTTCATGCTCCCAACTTTGCGGGAACAGTTTGGGGTTGGCCTCTTCCTGTTCTAATATGACTGCACACCATTGAACAAAGCAAGGTCCATAAAGACATGGATGAGCGAGTTTGGGGTGGAGGAA
Organism: Aquarana catesbeiana; assembly: GCF_042186555.1. Lineage (NCBI taxonomy): Eukaryota > Metazoa > Chordata > Amphibia > Anura > Ranidae > Aquarana > Aquarana catesbeiana. The sequence goes on from NC_133325.1 coordinate 204,002,174, forward strand.
AATTAACTTTAAGTGCAACAATTCACATTATAATAGTAAATAAAGCATATAAAATGAAGTATAACAATCCAAAAAATAAAACTTCCAAAGTGCTGTAATGGTGTGAACCTCCCAACTAAAAATAAAATTGTTAGGTTATTGATCAGTAAGTTAGCACTTCACTTTTTCTTTTCTTTTGTGGTGTGGGAACACATAACAGTGCTTAGCGGCAAGTAGTGTGTGGGGATTACACATTATACTAAAGATCGGCATGTGGCATTAATAAACATCGACAGATTCCCCCCCCCCCCCCCCCCATGAATAATGTGCCTGGCTACAGAGTTCATCTCCCCATCCCTGCACTGATGGGCACTGATTGGCACTGATAGGCAGCACTGATTGGCATTGATAGGCTACACTGATTGGAAGCACTGATTGGCAGCGTTGATGGGCAGTAATTGGCAGCACTGATAGGTGGCACTGATTGGCACTGATAAGCGGCATTGACTGGCAGAACTGGTTGGCACTGATAGTGGCACTCATAGGTAGCACTGATGGGCACTGATAGCAGCACTGATGGGCAGAACAGCACTGATTGGCACTGATGGGCACCACAGCACTGATTGGCACTGATAGCGGCACTAACAGAGGAGATTGTGAGGAGATCGTGAGGCGAGAGCCGCTCAGTGTGTAAAGCTGTCAGCTAATGTAACTGCACGCAGGGAGAAGATCAGCTGTCACAACTCCGCGGTGATGTCGGGGTGTCGGGACGAGCAGCTATCAAACACCAGCCAATGATTGGGCTGCTTAGGGAAGGGCTGAGCCACATACTTGTAGCGGCCCACCCAGACCCTATCCCATTGGCTGGTATTTATTGTTCTTTCAGTCCTGCCCACCCCCGACATCACCGTGGAGTTGTGACAGCTGGTCTCTCTCTCTGCAAGCCGTTACATTAGCTTACATTGTCACACACTGAGCGACTCTCACCTCACAATCTGCCCAATGTTTCACAGGCAGCCTGGGCTACACAATGCCTGGATGTAACATGTCAGAGCAGATCTCGGGAGACAGCTCTGGGTGATTAGGGTGTGCCCAGGCACACCCGACATACCCCTGCCCACGCCTATGGACATCCTCAATCTCGTGCCTACACTTGCCACTCTGCATCCATATCGGACCATGCATCTCTATTCTTGAGCTTATGCACCCTGAGCTCCCCCACAGACAACCTTTGGAGGCTTTCTTGATTCTGGGTCTCAGACCCGGAGGTAGACACTAGGGCTGGGGAAAAAATCGATTTAAATCTTGAATTGAGTTGAGAGGTCAAATCGATTCAAAATTTAAGCAAATCGAGGCCGCGGCTTCGGCGTAGCTGCGGAATAGGCCGAAGCCGCTGCCTCCCCTAAAAACTCCTGCCTGCAGCTCCCCAGGACCGGCGCTGACACCGGACATTCAAATCATGAATAGTTTTTTTTTTTTTTTGGAAAATCTCCCAGCCCCAGTAGACACACAATTTAGAAGAGAGTTGGAGGGATACTGGGCGGTCAACCTGGGCTCAGCGGAGGCCACGGTGGTGTGGGATGCCTTTAAGGCATTCACAGGAGGGCAGTACCAGACCATTATTGCTTAGGAAAGAGAGAAGGGCCACTTTGTTTGAAGCTGAAGCTGGCACTCAGGAAGTGCTCTGTTAGATCTCGAGAACCCCAACACTATGCCTGACTACAGTCTCTGACCAGGTAGGTCCTCTCCCTCTGTACCTCCTTTATCCAGAAGACACTACTCGCACAATCCCAACGCATATTTGAGCAGGGAGAGAGATTGGGGAAACTTCTGGCTTGGCTCTCTAAGGAGCAGTCAGGTGGGATTACTATACCCCACATTCGTGGCCCTAGTGGAGACCTCCTTTACATCCCTGAAGAGATTAACCTCTGCTTCGCCTCATACTACCAATCACTCTATGCTTCCCGAGTGAAATATAGGGAGGACGATCTGACATCCTATTTAAAGGACATAGATATTCCAGTTCTGACTGCCATTTATAGGAACGGACTAGACGTGCCTATCATGGTAGAGCAAATACTCAAGGCACTCAAAACACTGCATTCAGGCAAGACCCCTGGCCCTGGTGGTATTCCAGTAGAGCTATACAAACAGTATGCAGACATCCTTGCCGTTTTATGCCATGATGGTTAAATCGGCGGAATTGGAGACCCTTCCCAAATCTATGGGAGAGGCAGTCATACTAGTGATCTCTAAGCCGGGGAAGGACCCCTCCCTGTGTTCCTCCTATCGGCCTATTTCCCTATTAAATGTGGACGCGAAAATACTAGCCAAAATATTAGCCAACCGACTGAACAGTTATAACCGCCCTTGTCCACCCTGACCAAACGGGATTCATGCGGGGTAGGGGCATAGATAACATCAGGAGACTCTTTTTACCCACATTGCCAGAGCAGGCCAGGAAGGTGTGGGGCTGGTGGCCTCTCTGGACACGGAGAAGGCTTTTGATTCCATTGAGTAGAGATATCTATGGGCAGTTCTCTTCAAATTTGGCTTTGGCCCTAAATTCATGTCATGGGTAAAGATGCTGTATGCCAATCTGCAAGATAGGGTCCATATAAATGGTTGTCTATAGGAAACATTTTCATTGAGCCGTGGAACAAGACAGGGGTGCCCCCTATCCCCAGGGCTGTTTGCCCTGGCACTTGAACCCCTGGCCAGCCTCATCCGAATGGACAGGAAAGTGAGGGGTATACAGGTTGGGTCAACTGAAGAAAAATTGTCTCTTTATGCGGATGATGCTCTGCTTTAGCTGATACATCCACATCTCTTCGCACAGCGCTGTCCCTATTTGATCAATTCAGTGGCTACACGGGCATACGCATAAACTGGGATAAGTCTGTGCTTTTCTCACTGCACCCCTCACCCACTAGACCCGATACCCAAACACAGCTTAAATGGGTCGAAGAGTTTATGCACCTAGGAATTAAGGTTACCAGTGAGATAGACTACATGGGCAATAACATACTGCCCCTTATGTCGCAGGTCACCACCAAATGTGCAGCATGGCGCACCTGTAGGTAGGGTCAACCTACTGAAAATGGTGTATCTACCTAAATTTATATAATTCTTTAGGAATGCTCTGGCGCATCTCCCCAAAAGATTCTTCAAGAGGTTGGAGGGGTCTTTTGTCTGGGCCGGGAAGCCCCCCAGGGTGGCAAAACGAATACTGTACCTCCCCCTTTTGGGAGGAGGTCTGTCGCTTCCAAATTTATTATTGGGCAGCCGTCCTCGTCACCGTACGTGGTGGTTCTCCCAGCCCAGAAAAAACCCAGCGGTCACATTAGAAGCAGCCATCCTGAGGTCATATGCAGCTTTGAGCAACCTAGCATTTCGGGGGGATGCAGGCTGACCCCTCCGTAACTATCCCTGTGAAGACCATAAGGGCCTGGCAGGAAGCTAGAGTAGTGTATAAAAAAAACCCTTTCATATATCCCCTCACATGCCCTTATGGGGGAATCCAGTGTTACCCCATCTAAATACCTTACCGGACCCTTCACTATGGGCAAGGAAAGGGATCACGAATTTGAAACATATCACTAAGGATGGTAAACTCATGACATTTTAGGAATTGAAAGCCCTGTACTCGATACCCAACTCATGGGAATTTAGATACTGGCAATTGAGACATGCTTTTAGGACCCAATTCCCGGAAACAATAATTTTGGAATCGGATTCTATAGAGCATCTCTTAATCTCTAGTACGATGGGGAAACTCCTTTCCTCTCTATATCCTTACTTGACGGTAGCCCATGACATTAAACGGACCCAATCTCTGGACAAGTGGAATACAGACTCTTGGTGATGAGGAATGGGAGGAATGTGTCTCCACTTTTATCCCCTTGATGATATCGGCGAAAGACAGATTTATTCAACTCAAATTCCTTCACAGGGCCTACTACACCCCACAGAGACTAGTCCGCATATGCCCTCAACGAGACCCACTGTGCCCCAGATGTAGACAGGAGGTAGGCTCATTCTGGCATATGGTCTGGTCTTGCCCCAATCTCTGACCTTACTGGGAGGCAGCCTGCTTTTTATGTGTGTATGGATGTATTTCTACAGATCATGACATTGTAATGCTGATTTGTTCTACAATAAACATTTCTGTAAAAAAAAAACTTCCATTTAGATCCATGGAAAGGTCATCTATTGGACACATGCAGCTTCCTATGGGCAGTACAGGAAGAAGAACAAAACATGGAGGGGGGTAAAAGATTACTGTTTAAAAGTATGACAGGATAAGTATTGTCATAGTGCTTATATTTTTTTGTACGTAATGATCATCACTCATTAAATTGTTTTACATTTTTCAGTTAAATATTTCGTATGGCTATTTTTATATTTATGCTTTCCAGTCAGCAGCTAGAGCCCTAGGCTACGTTTTCATAGTTTACTAGGCCAATCTTAGCTGCTTTGCTGAAAGAAAAAAAAAATACACAGGCAGTTAACTCTACCGTAATATACAGTGAGATCCCTTAAATATTGAGACATCGACACAATTCTAATCTTTTTGGCTCTATACACCACCACAATGGATTTCAACTGAAACGAACAAGATGTGTTTTAACTGCATACTTTCAGATTTAATTTGAGGGTATTTACATCCAAATCAGGTGATCAGTGTAGGAATTACAACAGTTTGTATATGTGCCTCCTACTTTTTAAGGGCCCAAAAGTAATGGGACAATTGGCTGCTCAGCTGTTCCATGGCCAGGTGTGTGTTATTCCCTCATTATCCCATTTACAAGGAGCATATAAAAGGTCCAGAGTTAATTTCAAGTGTGCTATTTGCATTTGGAATCTGTTGCTGTCAACTCTCAATATGAGATCCAAAGAGCTGTCACTATCAGTTAAACAAGCCATCATTAGGCTGAAAAAACAAAACAAACCCATCAGAGAGATAGCAAAAACATTAGATGTGGCCAAATCAACTGTTTGGAACATCCTTAAAAAGAAAGAACGCCTCAGTGAGCTCAGCAACACCAAAAGACCCGGAAGACCATGGAAAACAACTGTGGTGGATGACCCTGATGAAGAAAACATCCTTCACAACAGTTGGCCAGATCAAGAACACTCTCCAGGAGGTAGGTGTATGTGTGTCAAAGTCAACAATCAAGAGAAGACTTCATCAGAGTGAATACAGAGGGTTCACCACAAGATGTAATCCATTGGTGAGCCTCAAAATCAGGAAGGCCAGATTAGTTTGCCAAACAACATTTAAAAAAGCCTTCACGGTTCTGGAACAACATCCTATGGACAGATGAGACCAAGATCAACTTGTACCAGAGTGATGGGAAGAAAAGAGTATGGAGAAGGAAAGGAACTGCTCATGTTCCAAAGCATACCACCTCATCAGTGAAGCATGGTGGTGGTAGTGTCATGGCGTGGGCATGTATGGCTGCCAATGGAACTGATTCTCTTGTATTTATTGATAATGTGACTGCTGACAAAAGCAGCAGGATGAATTCTGAAATGTTTTGGGCAATATTATCTGCTCATATTCAGCAAAATGCTTCAGAACTCATTGGACGGCACTTCACAGTGCAGATGGACAATGACCCAAAGCATACTGCGAAAGCAACCAAAGAGTTTTTTAAGGGAAAGAAGTGAAATGTTATGCAATGGCCAAGTCAATCACCTGACCTGAATCCGATTGAGCATGCATTTCACTTGCTGAAGACAAAACTGAAGGGAAAATGCCCCAAGAACAAGCAGGAACTGAAAACAGTTGCAGTAGAGGCCTGGCAGAGCATTACCAGGGATGAAACCCAGCATCTGGTGATGTCTATGTGTTCCAGACTTCAGGCTGTAATTGACTGCAAAGGATTTGCAACCAAGTATTAAAAAGTAAAAGTTTGATGGATGATTGTTAATCTGTCCCATTTACTTTTGGTCCCCTAAAAAGTGGGAGGCACATATACAAACTGTTGTATTTCCTACACCATTCACCTGATTTGGATGTAAATACCCTCAAATTAAATCTGAAAGTCTGCAGTTAAAGCACATCTTGTTTGTTTCATTTCAAATCCATTGCGGTGGTGTATAGAGCCAAAAAGATTAGAATTGTGTTGCTGTCACAATATTTATGGACCTGACTGTATCTCTTTAGAAATAACTGATAATGCTCTGCAAAATCTTGCAATCAATTTTATTTGAAAAACAAATATTATATTTAAACAATAAGAAACATGAAATAGTTTAAAAACAAGCATCGAAGAAAATGTTGCAAAACTATTCGGTCTACTGATTTATGATTTGTATTTGTGTAAAAATAATATAATTATAATACTTTTTCTGGTGATTTGAAAGCACATATTTGTATTTTCTGTGTAGCTATATTTCTTTGTCGTTTTGCCCCCTTTAACACATTCTTCCTGTCTGGTTTATCTGAGAGTTTGTTTCGTTTGCTTGATCTACCACAAGAAGGGAAGTGACTGTTCCAGAACAGCTATATGCTAAAGTTACCATTGTATAGAAGCCCCTTCCTTTCCAGTGCATTACAGAAGAGTTCTGCTGAACACTCGCTTACATTTCTTCAGACAACATTACAAGAACTTTCGTTCAATTTGAGGACAACTCTTTATATTAAAGGAAACTTGTGTTGAGAGGAATAAGTAGCTGCTATGGCTGATCTTACGTTCTGAATGTGCTAGTTCCCTGGCTGTTTTTGTCTTTAAAGCGCACCTTCAGTCATTTTTGCGTCTCTCCATGTATTAAATCTTCCGCCCTTGTTGTTTTAACTTTGGATAGTAAAACATCTTCTTTCTGCCAATAAATACCTTATACAACCATCTTCCTGTTTGTCTGGTCATTAGCCTAGGCTTATGACATCTTGCACAGCTCTCTCTCTCACTGTGAGAGTTTGCCAGGACGGGAGGGGGGGATGAGTCATAAGAGGGCCAATGAGGGCTGCAGAGCTGGAGGTGAGCCTTTGTGTGTCTGTGTAAATCCAGGAAGTGAACAGGCAGCAGCTTCAGCTGCCCACAGTTAAAATGGTTGCAGCTAGACTCGGTGGAGAAAGATTTCTGCAGGATATTTGGCAAGTACGCTATCACAGTATATATAAAATGAATATGTAAAGTGGTTGAAGGAAAGCTTCAGAATGGCAAAGATGTTTTTATTACAATATATGTGAGCAGACTGCAGTTACTCTTTAATGTCAACCTGGCCTAAGACGTGTGTGTGTGTGTGTGTGTGTGTGTTTTTTTTTTTTTTTTCCAAATAAATCCCAACAGAGCCTCCTTGGATCCTAGGCCCAGGCTGTACATGGGACCTCAGCTTCTGCCCAAGTCAAAATTAAGACCCACCTCTCCCCATCACCAGCCCTAAACCCCCCGTCTTTCAAGCATTATGCCAGAGCCTCTAATGCCTTCTGAAATTCTGGTATTTCATAATTCTGACAAATAATAGTTCATTAGCAACAGGAAGAGGGACAACATTTCAATTGGGAATACATTGAGCCCCATTCATAGCATGAGACTGGGATCCTAGAGGCTCCACGGGGGATATATTTTGTGACTCTTGCATGAGAAAATATGGGGCTGCCATTGCTGACCTCTCCTTTTAAGAGTGATAGTTCTCGATGGCAATGTGTTGGCATCAGTGCTTTCTGAGCCTGTGAACTAAAGATAAGAAATTCTGGCATATTTACTCTATGCTTGTTCTGAGTATGTGACTCAAAAGTATGAAAGCAAAACACAGCCAGGCAGCTAGCATTTTTAAAAGGCTAGCAGCAGCAGCCACCATGCTTTTTTCTCATGATAATCACTTTCAAGACTAATGGCTCATTCACATGGGTGGGTGCACAGATCAGTACACCCACCCAGTGGGCTGTGTTCATCTGCCCGGGAGGAAGGTGGCCAACACAGCCGCATGCAGTAAGCTTGTTAAACTCAATGACAGGCAGACGACTGCAGGGATCTTCACTGATCTTCACGCACATCCCTGGGTGTATATCAGTGCAGGACAGACTGTGTTTAAAGCTGTGCATCGATCCCACATAGATGTACATTTGAGGATGTGCACAAAGATCTGTGCAGCCATTAAACTGTCATTGATTTTAACCAGCTGCCTGGACCACCTGTGCCTCTTGGGTGGAAAAACACAGCCCTCTGCAAGGTGTACTGATCCATATGCCCGTATAAATGAGCCCTTGCACAAGTACTTGCAAGTACTGCTGAATGTCTGCACTTGTAACAGCATTGTTACATTTTGAAGCATTTTTGGTCAGTTCAAGTTAATTTTTAATGACCTGGACCACATAAGCATATTAGGACCCCTGATTTTTGTCATACTTCACTAGTTATGTACTTGTTCTGGGATAGTCCATGAAAAGTATAGATGTCTGAGAATCATGATGGCTGCCATCTTCAGGTCACCAATGGCAGCCTAAAAAATTCCCTCTATACAGGATTCCTTTGGTATAAATATAAGTATATAAGTATATTGTACCCGCTATTGTGTCTAACATTTAACATGAATTCAAAAAATGATGAGATGGTATGTATGGGCACTTTTCCTCAGCCTGTCCTAACTGCCAGTGATGGGTGTGGACACAGATAGAGGGTGATTCCCAGTACTCTTAAAGCAGGGTTGGCACATACACCAGATAGTTTTGTGTGTTGGGGGATGTTCTAAATGTTGTGTTTGTAGCCTTCCGATCCTCCAAAAACTGAGACAAAATGACATTTAAACAGTGTTGCTATTAGAAATGATGAAAGGTTGTACTGTAGTCAAGATTTTTTTCTAACTTTCTAAAAGCTGCAGAATCAAATCAAAGGAATGAATCCTTCAAACACTTTTTCACAAGCACCCTAAAACTTGGGGCACTCATATATGTAACTGTAAAGCTTCCTCTTACCTTCACTGATGGACCATTTCTGTGATTGGTGGCTTCACCAACCTTGAGACATGGAAGGCTAAATGCGTTTGACTGCATCTGGAGATGTCATTTGTATATCAGAGTTTCCACATTTATGGAATTCTATTATTATTATACAGGATTTATATAGAGCCAACAGTTTGTGCTAGAGCTGCACGATTCTGGCTAAAATGAGAATCACAATTTTTTTGCTTAGAAGATAGATCACGATTCTTGCGGCGTAACATCATCTTTCACATTAAAACAAACAAAAAAATGGGCTAACTTTACGGTTTCTTTTTTTTTTTTTTTTTTTTTTTTTTTTTTATTCATTGAAGTGTATTTTTTCCCAAAAAATTGCGTTTGAAAGACCACTGGGCAAATACAGTGTGACATAAAATATTGCAGCAATTGACATTTTTATTCTCTAGTGTCTCTGCTAAAATATATATAATGTTTGGGGGTTCCAAGTAATTTTCTAGCAAAAAATATTGATATTGATTTTAACTTAAACAAGTGTCAGAAAAAGATTTAGACTTTAAGTGGTTAAACTTTCTGCATTTACACCTTGTTTAAAAACTTGGCTGACTGCCTGGATTTTTTTTTTTTTTCACACAGAAGTTTATCCCTTTGATCTAAGAAGGAAGACAATGTTTCATGTTAAAAACTTGGCAGACTGCCCTGATATCTTTTGACAGCTGAGTAAGCAGATAAGTCTCTCCACTTGTTATATGAAAGAATTGGCAAACTCTGCAATAGAGATTATCAGGGGGGTTGAATCGAGATCACAATTTTTAATGGGCAAGCTCTAGTTTGTGCAGTGCTTTTCAATACAAAGGTACAGTATTAATGCAATTTAAGAGGGTTAGGAGGGTCCTGCTCCAGAGAGCTTACAATTTAATAGGGAGGGGCGGGTGGAACAAAAAGGTAATAACTGTGAGGGTGAGCTGATGAGAGAAATAAGATATTGAATAAATTGTAGCGCTAAGAACACACATACACTAAAAATAAATAAAAAATTCTAAGTGCATGTAAACATAATGTCCCAAAAGTAATACATAATCCAAAAGGACGATAGTCCACAGTGAAAGTGAATAATCCGTGTATCAATCCTGTGTGCTTCCCAACCGTCAACTTGTATGTCATCAACTTTAGCGACTAGATGGAATACGCTTACCAGAGAGGTTGGATTCTACTGCCATAAGCATAGAATCAATGGAGCTTGATGCCACCCAGGGCAAAGTGGTGAAGTGTTGGAGGCAAGGGTAGAGCCTCTGCAAGGCCGGGACGTCCCCACTTTATCCACCGAAGCAGAGCCAAAATGGATTCCAAAAAACAGAGTGGTTTCTCAGTTCCCCAGGATATGTGGAAAAAAGAAGGAATGCTTCCACATAGTGTAACTCGGGGTATATTTATTACTTAAAAACCACGATACATGTAAAAAGTGATCACAAATAAAAAGCAGTGTATAGGGTCTATAAAAGCCGCCCTACGCGTTTCGGTCCAGTGACCTTCAACAGGGGCATGCAGGGGCATACAGTAGAATCCAACCTCTCTGGTAAGCGTATTCCATCTATTCGCTAAAGTTGATGACATACAAGTTGACAGTTGGGAAGCAAACAGGATTGATACACGGATTATTCACTTTCACTGTGGACTATCGTCCTTTTGGATTATGTATTACTTTTGGGACATTATGTTTACATGCACTTAGAATTTTTTATTTATTTTTAGTGTATGTGTGTTCTTAGCGCTACAATTTATTCAATATCTGTTTTCCGTTTTGTCACATGGTTTGTAGCAGCTGGTTTTGTTTCTTTTGGGTAGCACATTAATCATCCCCTTTTCACTGAGAGAAATAAGATGCAGTTGTTAGCTGAAGGCGGGATAGGAATTTGCTTACCTGAAGAGATGAGTTTTCAGGGATCACAGACAAGTAGACAGAGTAGGAGAAAAACATGCTGAGGGGAGTAGAGAGCGTACCAGAGGACAGGAACAGCTCTGGAGAAGTCCTGGAGGTAAACATGGGAGGAGGAGGTATTGGGAGGTGCAGAGAGGATGGTTTGGGTGATTTATTGAGACAAGATTGGCGATGTAGCTCAGGACAGAGTTGTAAATGTCTTTGTATGATGCTGTTAGTATTTTGAATTTTTTTTGCTGGGCAGTCAGAAGCTAGTGGAGAGATTGGCAGAGAGGGGTGGACAACCCTATACCCTTAAAACTCTCTATTTTATGTAAGTTTTGTATCTTTTAGAAAGAAAAGGCTGCAAATAAAATCCATAAGTGCTTAGGTGCAGGTGTAGCTGTGTTACTTGTATTACCCGGCATAAAACATGGGAATAACAGTTTTGTAAACAAGAAGTAGTAGTTTATTGAAGTAAAAACCTTAAGGGCCAGTTCACACCATAGAAACACAGTCCGGATGCGCTCCAGATACTTTTTTGCATGTGCGTTTTTGATGTTCCAGTGCGTTTTTGATGCAGTCCAGTGCATTTCACCCCCTTTTTTTCCCCTAACCTAAATAAGAACATGGGTGTTCCAGTGCGTTTTTGGTGCGTATAGGTGTGTTCCGGTGAGTTTTTTATGCTTTTTACAGCGTTCCAGTACAGTCCAGTGCAGGAAAAATGCAGCATGTTCTACTTTTTCTTCTGGAACTGGAACACGCCGGAACTGCAAAGCACTGGTGTGAACTATGCCATTGAAAACCATATAACCTACTTTCTATGCGTTTTTGATGCAGAAAAAAAAAACGCACTGGACTGCATGTGGTGTGAACTGGCCCTAAAAGGCCATGCAATCACATGTGTCAAATGTTATAACGAACCTCCGAGGTAGTGTAGTGTTTGCTTATCCGCAGTTGGAAAGTTCTGAGATATGTCTCACCACTCACAAGTTCCAATGGGGATGTGTGTCAGCTGTGCTGGGAATTCCAGGAGCTGCGGGGGGCACTGTGAGGATGGCCGTAGCGGTGCTGGAGAGAGATGAACTCTCTAGTCAGACACGACTAGACAAGGCGCAGTAGCGAGCAACGTGTTGTCTCCACGGGGCGAATTGCCACAGCCTGCGGTTGTTCATCTCTCCAGCACCACTACAGCCATCCTCACAGTGCCCCCCGCAGCTCCTGGAATTCCCTGCCCAGCTCAGCTCACACACATCCCCATTGGAACTTGTGAGTGGTGAAACCCATCTCAGACCTTTCTAACTGTGGATTAACAAGCACTACACTACCTCGGAGGTTAGTTATAACATCTGACACATGTGAGTGCATGGCCTTTTAAGGTTTTTACTTTTTTTAATAAACTACTACTTCTTGTTTACAAAACTGGTATTCCCATGTTCTATGCCAGGCAATACAAGTAACACAGCTACACTTGGGCCTTATAGATTTTATTTGCAGTTTTTTCTTATGGTTCTTCTCCCCAGGAGTGAGTCCTAGCAGCTAAGGTCCACTGGTTTTCCTATTTGTCATTTTGTCCACAATGTTGTCCCTTTCATCAGGCACCTGATCATTTTTGTAGCTTATTTTAGAAAGTTACAGAGGAGGAGTCTTTCTTAAGCTTGTTAATAAAGAGGAACATGTGAAATAAAGTCGGCCATATATGGGTCGAAATTCTGGATTTTCTTTCGAAAATGGTAATTATGAATTTTCATTCGAATTTCGCTCCATTAGTGGGCCACAGCAACAGACGATTTTCATGCAGCTATCGAATTTGAGTGATCAGGCATGTTGGAAATTTTTTGAAAAACAAAGAATTTCTAATCAATGATGTAGGGTTGTCCCGATACCACTTTTTTAGAACCGAGTACAAGTACCGATACTTTTTTTCAAGTACTCGCCGATACCAATTACCGATACTTTTTTTTTTTTTTTTTTTAATGTCACGTGACAGTTTTTTTTTTTTTTTAACAGTGCTTGCTTTTTTTTTTGGGGGGGGGGGTTGAACGTTGTATGTGTGTTATTTTTTTATTTTTTAAATTTTTTTACAATTTTTATTTTTTACAATAATATTTTTTTATTCTTTATTGTTTTTTTTTTTTAATCAGCCCTTTTGGGGGGCTTTGGTGAAATATCAGGGGTCTTAACAGACCTCTGATATCTCCCCCTTGAGACAGAGAAAGAGACCGAGGATAGAGATTCCCCAGTTCCTTTCTCTGCAGCCTCAGCTGCACTGAAAATGAATGGAGAGAAGACAGCGGCTCCTCTCCATTCATAAACTGACACATAGTAATCACAGGAGATTACAATGTTTCAGTTATGTGAATGGACAGAGTCAGCTGACTCTGTCTATTCACAAAGGAAGGAGGAGGGGGACGGAGGAATGGAGGGGGAGAACGGAGGGAACAGATAAGGAGAGAGGAACTGAGGGGACAGCTGAGAGGGACAGATAAGGAGAGAGGAACGGAGGGGACAGCGGAGGGGGACAGAAAAGCAGAGAGGAACGGAGGGGGAGAACGGAGAGGCACAGATAAGGAGAGAGGAACGGAGGGGGAGAACGGAGAGGCACAGATAAGGAGAGAGGAACGGAGGGGACAGCGGAGAGACACAGAGGAACGGAGGGGGCATGGAGGAGGATGCAGTGACAGTCAGCTGTGAGCGATCACCGCTGTATGTCACTAAAGCTGGTGAAAGCCGCTGGGGGAGAATCTTGTAACTCCCCCACGCGCCGATCACAGCTGACTTCCAGGTATCGGGGGAAGCATCGGGAGCATTTGCCCGAGTACAAGTACTTGGGCAAATGCTCGGTATCGGTGCTGATACCGATACTAGTATCGGTATCGGGACAACCCTACAATGATGGGAGAATCGTGCAAGAAATCTAATCGAAATAGAAATGCGCATGAGCTGTGACCTGAAAAGATTCCCGGCCACTAAATTTATTTTCTGTAGCAACATGAGGTTAAATTGAAGGCTTGTTTGTTCAAATGTCAAAATGAATGGTGGCACCATCGGATCACAAAATGCACAAAATTGCAGATTTTTGAAAGAAAATTTGTTCAGCATTTGACCCATGTATACCTTTCAGGTCTCAGGCAACTGCCACTAATGATTATTTTATCTACAGATCATAAGACATTAGAGTGAACAGTAATGGATAAAAATTGGTAATACTAAGAGCCCTTTCACACTGAAAGTGCCCGGGCGTTGGCGGTAAAGCGGCGCTATTTTTAACGTCGCTATTTAACCCCCGCTAGCAGCTGAAAAAGGGTTAAAACCACCCGCAAAGTGCCACTGCAGCGGCGGTATGGCGGCGCTGCCCCCTTGTTTTCAATGGACAGGGGCGCTTTAGGAGCGGTTTATTCACCGCTCCTACAGCACTGCAAAGGAGCTGCTTGCAGGACATTTTGTGACGCCCTGCCAGCGCAGCGCCCCAGTGTGAAAGCACTCGGGCTTTCACACTGGGATTGCAGCTGATGCTTTTTTCATGCGCTTTACAGACGCTATTTTTAGCGCTAAAGCGCCTGAAAAACGACTCCAGTGTGCAAGGGGTCTAAGGAATGTGGTGTGTCTGACACCCAGGTCTGCTCTATGTAACAATAATAGTTTCAGTAATAATAATGAAACAAAAAAGAATAATAGCCAGAAAAGAAACTTGGGCAATGAAAGTTGTAGTGTTCCCTCACATTGAAGTTAAAGTGGTAGTAAAGCCCGCTTTTTTTATTTTTACCTACAGGTAAGCCTATAATATGGCTTACCTGTAGGTAAAATTTAATATCTCCTAAATGTGCACCGTTTAGAAGATATTCACCCTGCATGCAGCCAGTGACATACCTTGTCGGAACTTCAGAGCTTTGTGCCGGAACCGAGGGCTCCCGCACACATGCGCACGAGTGATGTCATCGTGGCTCCGGCCAATCACACAGCCAGAGCACGTGAACCTGGTAGAAAGACTGGGGAAAGATGTCGGCCCTCTCAGCGGTCACAGCGTGCAACGGGAGGGCTTAGTTCTAACAAAGTGTAAGTTCACCTTTACAGAAAATCTGTAAGGTGAACTTACGCTGGACCCCCTCCCCATTGCACCCAGGCCCGCTAACCTGGAGTCCGGTTATCCAACGCACTGACAGATCGCATCGCCACTGCATCGGTCCGGGGGTTTGAAACTCCTGTGGCTTTCTCTCCTCTTCGCCTGCAGTGACAGGACGGCTAC
Source organism: Aquarana catesbeiana (assembly GCF_042186555.1). Taxonomy (NCBI): domain Eukaryota; kingdom Metazoa; phylum Chordata; class Amphibia; order Anura; family Ranidae; genus Aquarana; species Aquarana catesbeiana. Next base: position 204,017,222 of record NC_133325.1, read on the forward strand.
GTGGGTTCTGATTGGTCAGTGCCGCTCCCATGTGTCTCCTAGCGGGTAATCGCCGCACTCCAGGTCAGCGCGACTGGGGGGTCCTGTGTAAGTTCACTTTACAGATTGTTCTGTAAAGGTGAACTTACCTTTTAAGTATTCCATAATGTGATAGTATGCAATGCACAATTGCCTTACAGGAGTTGTGTTTGTTTTTTTTTATTTTTTACACTAGCCACGGTTTACACCTGCTTTAACTGGAAAGGGCATTGTAAAGCTGGTCATGCACTGGTAGATTTTCAAATAAACGTTTGTATGAAAGATCTTGTCAGTTCATGCTGTCGACAATGCCAACAGAGACTTGGCACATGTCGTTCAAAACTACTGTATGCCGAATTTTACATTTGCTTGTAATACTCAATATGGGAATGAATGGAATTTCTGGAATGAACACCACATACACCATATGAAATAATTTTTTTGAGAAAAATTTTCTATGCTGCTCTTTCAAATTATTTAATCACGGCAGTCAAAAAATGATCATCGATTGGACCCCAATTAGAGCCCTTTCACACTGGGGCGGGGGGCGGCGGCGGTAAAACGCCGCTATTATTAGCGGCGTTTTACCGTCGGTATGCGACCGCTAGCGGGGCGGTTTTACCCCCCGCTAGCGGCCGAGAAAGGGTTAATTACCACCACAAAGCGCCTCTGCAGAGGCGCTTTGCCGGCGGTATAGCCGCGCCGTCCCATTGATTTCAATGGGCAGGAGCAGTAAAGGAGCGGTATACACACTGCTCCTTCACCGCTCCGAAGATGCTGCTGGCAGGACTTTTTTTACCGTCCTGCCAGCGCATCGCTCCAGTGTGAAAGCCCTCGGGCCTTTTACACTGGATACACAGCAGCGGCACTTTCGGGTCGGTTTGCAGGCGCTATTATTAGCGGAATAGCGCCTGCAAACCGCCCCAGTGTGAAAGGGCTCTTAGACAATCAAATGTTCTGAATATGAAAACGCTCAAACTAAATTCTACTAGTGTATGGCCAGTCTAACGCTGATGGTCTGTGTAGAGGTTCCCCCTTATACTGGTGATCAGTATTAGAAGAATACTTCTTACATTGTAGAGCAGTGGGGAGAATGCCCCATTACAGATATCTGAAAAGATCATAGATTTCCTGGGAGGTAGAAGTTGCTTGAGGAACCCTGAGGTGTCACAGAACCTTGGTTGAGAAAGGCTGGTCTAGAGACTAGAGACATGCTAAAATTTAGGATGGAGACATTTAAAAGGATACAACCCAATTCTGGCCCCTCCTAGCATTCTCTACTATAATCTGTTTACCTATAACTTAGGTCTCCTGATAGTCTTTGCTGAGTGATCTGTCCAGTGCTGAAAAGTATCTCCCAGTTCTGCACCTAAATTCTGCCATATACCACTCAAAAACCATTTACTGTACATAACTGGTAAACACATCACTAGATTGATCAGTTCTGTATGGACTTTCCATTTATGTTAATGGAGTTCAGGCTATGCATGTACAGGGCTGGGAAGAGAGGCTTTACAGCACTAGCAGATCACACAATGATTATTATCGGTGAGCGCCATCAATTTACACAGTTTACGCTTTACATGCATATATATTTTACATTCACATCAGTCCCTACCCTCAAGGAGCTTACAAATCTAAGGCAGGCCATACATGCTTCCTGCTGAAACTGCGGAGATTTGAACCATGTATGGGCAGGCTGAATGTACCAAGTTGATTGATCAACTTGGGTACAACCAGCATGCCGGGTTTTACTTGTAATTATCGCTAGTGGCTGCTATAGCTGCTAGTAATATTCACTGTCTTCTCCCGGCGGTGACAGCCTCTCCCCACCCTGCCAGGAGAAGACAATGGTCCGGCAGGAGGGATTCCCTCATCAACATTGTCTGTGTTGATGGTGGAATCAAGCAAATACATTTTCTGCAACCCAGTATTGCCGTCCTAAGGTCCCTGAGGCTCGGTTCACGCTGGTGCAATGCGAGAGCCCTGCGAGTCCAGTGTGGGTTCCTGCATCGCACCTGAATCGCACAGTGGTTTGCACTGTCATACGCGAATCGCTGGGAGTGTCAAGTTAATGACACCCCCAGACCGGTTTGCATATCGCTATGCGAACTCTCAGTTCGGACATGAATCGGATTGCATGGGTGTGAGCACCAATGCCATCCAATTCTGGTGTGGACTAAAAATGGGGTCCTGCACGACTTTGGTCCAAATGCAATGCAAATTCAGCCATGCGATCTGTATGGCTGAATTTGCATCGCACAGACATTGCATTTTGCACTGCAGTGCGGTGCGAATCGCATGCAATATTGCACAGAGCACCATTGTGAACCGAGCCTAACTCGTATTCCTACATATATTAGGGCTAATTTAGACAGGAGCCAAATAGCCTACCAGCATGTCTTTGGAGCATATGAGAAAACCGAAGTACCTGGAGGAAACCCACACAGTCACAGGGAGAACATGCAAACTCCAAGCATGTAGTGCTATGGTTGGGATTCAAACCGAGGATCCTAGTGCTGCTAGGAAGAAGTGCTAACCATTAAGACACTGCCCATAAGTACAGCATATTCCAAATTTGCCAAAAGCCCACTTATCCTTGTTTAAGGATTAGGGCCCATTCAGACTAAGCATTGCATTATTGTTTTGAATGGGCTGACGATTCACTTTAATACACTAAAGATCTCACCTGACCCGTGTTTCTTAAGAATAGCCATACACGCCACCATCCACACTAATGTCGCGTACACACGATCGGAATTTCGGCCCGCAAAAGACCGATGAGAGTTTTTCGACGGAAAAATGCGACCGTGTATGCTCCATCGGACTTTTGCTGGCCGAATTCCAGCCAGAAAAAGATTGGGAGCATGTTCTCAATTTTTCGATTGGGAAAAGTTCCTGTCCAAAAATGCGTTCATCTGTGGCAATTCCGACACGCAAAATCCCTACGCATGCTTGGAAACAATTCGACGCATGCTCGGAAGCATTATACTTCATTTTCTCGGCTCATCGTAGTGTTGTACGTCACCGTGTTCTTGACGATCGTAATTTCAGCGAACTTTTGCGTGACTGTGTGTATGCAAGGCAAACTTGAGCGGAATCCTGTCGGAAAAGCCGTCGTATCTTTTTCCAACGAGAAATCAGCTCGTGTGTATGCGGCATTAGACCCTATTCACACTTTTTGGTGCTTTTCTCCCACTAGCGGGGTGCTTTTAGCCCCAAAGAAGGGGTTAAAAACTCCCGTGTTGCGGCGCTTCCGAAACACTTTTTCAGGCACTTTGTAAGCGCTGCCCATTTATTCCAATGGGCAAGGCGTTTTAGGAGTGCTAAATACAGCACTCCCAACCTGCCCCAAAGATGCTGCTTGCAGGACTTTTTGGAACGTCTCGCAAGCGCACCGCCCCAGTGTGAAAAGTCACACTTGAATGAATGGGAGGTGGTTTTCAGGCGCTTGGCATAGGCTATTTTCAGCGCTAAAGTGCCTGAAAACCACCCCAGTGTAAAAGGGGTCAAAAGGGCATTGATAAAGGTATCTTCCCTGCTGGTTGTTGTATTTGGACAGCTGCTTGAATACCCGAAAAGGGGTTGCATCAGGTAGGACACAGTCACTGTTTGACCAACAATTTTCCACCTAACTCCTTCAATTTTTCCAGTTGATTTATGTCAAGCCAGATGGTATTGGCAAATTCAGTCCAGGTCATCTATGGCCAGCACACCACTGATTTTGTGTGTGTGTGTGTGTGTGTGTGTGTGTGTGTGTTACCGCAATGAATAAGTGTAAATTGGTCTCTAACCTGTAGTGGCTTGTAATTTTAGTTAATTTAAACACATAAAAACCCAAATATTTGAACTTGACGTTCTTTATGATTAAAGCCCAACTTCAACCAAAAGAAGTGGTGGGAAATCCCTAAAATGGGGACAAAGTCAATAATGGCTGACAGAGGTTCTAATCCTACACGTGCTTCCCCAAACTGAAAAAAAGTTTTGTCCGGGGTTTTGTTGGGTTTGATCCCTTTGCTTAATCTACTGCATGAAGGAATCAACTGTTCTCAAACAGCTAAATGTTAATAACAAACAAGCAAAAAAGCTACTGGATACCGACCTGTGTATGCATATAGTTGTACATTGAACGTGTCATTAAACCCAAATCATTATAAATTGTCAATACATTCTATATTACATTGTGTTTATACTCACATTGCCACTAGATTATTCTTTTTCTGTAGATTGCAAAAAACTTGGTTGGCCCTGCTATCCCCCCCCCCCCCCCTTTGTCTGTGACCGCACTGCAGCCTGAAGCTGTGTAGACTAGCTATTGCCACATCTACTGAGTATGCTCCAGTTTCAGTTCTCTTCTAAAGCTGGCCATAGATGAGTCAGTTTTTTTTTTTTTTTTTTTTTTGTTCAACCAGTGGATTGAACGAAAAAACTGACCCAATTCCCCCATCCCCATTGGATGCATCCAAATGTCAGAAAGATGCAAAATTTAGCTGGATTTCCATTCATTGCGAAATGAATTGCACTTTTCTACTCCCTAGGACAAGCGGGCAGTTCTGCATTACTCTGGCATTATCCTGTTCTTTCTGTATGGTACCTTTTAATGAACCTTCCAGTTGAACCTGCATTGAAGCACACTACCATTGTGCACTTTGCAAAAGAAAGTGCTGCAAGTCTAATTTTTTTTCATTCTCTGAGGTGTGTTGGGCAGTCCATTGAGGGCTCATTCACACTACCTGTACAGGAAAACAATCTATTTTCCTCTGCGGGCTTCTGCTTCATTGGGTTCCAGCTTTTTGGGGCGCATTGCCTTGCATTTTACAATGCAGAGCACTGTTTACCTTGCTGGTGCACCCGAGGGCTCCATTAACGTGATGACAGGGTACATACAAAGCAATAATTTACCTTGTGCCCTGTAGAGACCTGCACTTTCTAGTGCCATAAAACGAATGTCTCTGCACATAGTGTGAGTAAAACCTCAATGAAATCTGTAATCTTAACCCCGTTATGACCGCCAACACATATGTGCTGCAGCAAAAGGGTGGGCTATATCGCTCACATGCCACATGTGTCGCCGGGCGGCCAATGTTTGTGCTGACAACATGCTAAAAGGCGCTCTGGGGTAGACATTTGTCGCCAGCAGGACCGGACTCCAATCATGTGACCACTGTGACATTGGTCGCATAATCGCCAACCCTTAACTGCCCTCTCCCCCCCCCCCACCAGGCTTTCTGAACTGTTTAAAGGGATGCTGGAGCAGGCAGGAAGGGGTTAAAGAAGTATGGGATGTAAACACAGACCTGTATCTTCACCTCTACGCTGCAGCATCTGTGTGATCACATGACTGCTGCTATTTGTTTAGTTCTCGCTTTGTTCTGCGCAAAGATCAGTGGCTGTTAGTCGCTGCTCTCTGCTCTGCTCCTATGGCAGACCGGACTGTCAATCAGACAGTGGGGTGGATCCCAGGAATATTTCTGAGCCTGGCACAGCTCTGCCCAGTCAGCTGATAGCAGGCAATAGCGCGATCAGCTGACTCTGGGTCAAAGGCGTTGAAATGTAAATGTACTTCGGTGAACCAAAAGAGGAGAATGGCCAAAAAAAGCTTTGGCCATACTTCTCCTTTAGCTCCAAAACATAGTAATGTGGAACTTCACTCTCTCAATCAACATTGACTATTTTTATTCCATATGCTGCTACCATTAGTAAATAGATAGGAAGTTATATTATACTGTATTGTATTTATTTGTTTTATTTATTTATTTTTTATGCATTTCTTCAGTTACTTTCTGGTTTCTATGCCTAGGCAAATGTCATACATCCCTGGGGTCTTTAAGATGGGAGGAGGGTCTCTCTCTCAGCTAAGCACACCCTCCTGCCTGCATGCTTGAGATAAGGGCAGATAGATTCCAGGAAGTAAATGCGACATCAGGGGTAGGCAACCTTTTCAGAGGTTGCAATCTACCTGGACAACATGAAGGAAATCAAAGATCCCCGGGGGGAAGGGTGGGGGGGCGCCTGTTGAAAAAATAACTATCAAACGCCCAATAAAAGCACAGCATAGTGCATCCCCCCCCCACTCTGCCCCCCTACTGTTGTCGTGTCCTGTGCCCCCCCCTATAGCAGTGTGTTCAGTCCCCCGTTACATCACCTCCCAACTGTATTGTCTCCTTCACATCACAACCCCCTCCCCACTGTAGTGTCATCTGTACCCCCATAGCAGTGTCCTGTGCCCCCTCAAAGCAGTGTCCTCTGTCCCCTTAACACACGCCCATTGTAGTTTCCTCTGCCCCCCCAGCAATGTCCTTCATCCCCTTCACACCCTCCCCCCACTGTAATGTCCTCTGCACCCCCAATGCAATGTCCTCTGTCCCCTACACACACACCCCCCACTGTAGTGTCTTCTGTCCCCTTCACCCCCCCCATGCAGTATCCTTTGTCCCCTTTACATAACCCCCACTTTAGTGTCCTCTGCCCGCCCCCTCCCCCAATACGATGTCCTCTGTCCCCTACGCACATCTCTCCCCCCACTGCAGTGTCCTCTGTTTCCTTAATACCAGTGTGTAGGTAGCACTCTCTTTACACTGGTGTATGGCAGAGCGGAGAGCAGGAAGTATGCCAGTACTGGATAGAGGGCGGGAGCTGCCGGAGTTAGCTTTTTACATTACCGAGCTTGTGATTGGCTGCTAAGACTGCCCAGCAACCAATCACCTGCTAGTTAATGTGAAAAGTTAATTCCAGCAGCTCCTGCCCCCACCCTCTATCCAGTACTGTGATTCATCCCACTCTGCTTTGCAGTGAAGAGGAGAGCGGCAGAGGCTGGCAGAAGGACTGTGTGCAGGGCTGCATTGCCGATTGACCCGCCAGCTGCCTAAGGCCAACAGGCCGATCAGAATCAACAGCTTGCCGACCCTTGTGCTACATGAATCATCTGCCCTTACATAGGATGGCCACGGCCAGAAATGCTAGGGGGGGTGTTTTTCAAAGTGATCCCTCAGCAGAATAAAACATGGACGCATGGATAGATGGGGGAGCTTGAATTGAATACAGAAAATGAATTAACCACTTTAAGACCAGGCCTTTTCTGGAACTTTTTTGTTTTACAAGTTTAAATTAGTATTCTGTGCTAGAAAATTACTTAGAACCCCAAAATTTTATATATATATTTTTAGCAGAGACCCTAGAGAATAAAATGGTGATCGTAATGTTTTATGTCGCACTGTATTTGCGCAGTGGTCTTTCAAACACCATTTTTTTGGAACAAAAATACACTTTTTTGAATAATAAAAAAATACAGTAAAGTTAGCCCAATTTTTTTTTTGTATATTCCGAAAGATGTTACGGCGAGTAAATAGATACGTAACATGTCATGCTTTAAAACTGCGCACGCTCGTGGAATGGTGACAAAACGACAGTACTTAAAAATATTCATAGCCAACTTTTTCAAATTTTTTTACAGTTTACTTGTTTAGAGTTACAGAGGAGGTCTAGTACTAGAATTATTGCTCTCTAACGATTGTGGCAATACCTCACATGTGTGGTTTGAACACCGTTTACATATATAGGCGCGACTTGCGTATGCGATCGTTTTTGCGTGGGAGCATGGAGGGACAGGGCGCTTACATTTTTTTTTTTTTTTTTACACTGTCCCTTTTATTTTTTAATTTTTTTTTTTATCACTTTTATTCCTATTACAAGGAATGTAAACATCCCTTGTAATAGAAATAAGCATGACAGGTCCTCCTTTATTGAGAAATCTGGGGTCAAAAAGACCCCAGATCTCTCATTTACTTAAAGTCAAAATGACATTTTATCTAAAACAAAAAAAAAAAAAAAAAATCAGCCCTTTAAGGCCATAAGGCGGAAGTGACATCAAACATCGTTCTGGTCCTCCAAGGGCATAGAGTGGAATGGAGGCCATCTTGCACTCATTCGACTTCCTGCCCATCCCTCCAGCAGATCGGATCTCTTCCGCCTTTACTGATCTCTCTGGTAAAACTCTGAAAGGACCGGCAAGCGTTGGTGGGGGCCTCTCCTGCCGCCTCTAAAAGTGGTCTCGCGTCGAATCTGCCACTGAGACCACTTTTATTTAGACAATCACCCACAGAACAAGAGGATACCGGGGTTGTGGCAGCTGGCTGCTGCCATAATAGCATTTAGCATCGAAGTAATGACATAAATACCGTGGGCGTCAAGTGTTAAATAGTGTTTTGTTTTGTTGTTCTTCGATACAGTGAAGATCCACTTTAAGGGCATAGACTGCCTAGTGTGAATGGGCTTTAAAAGTTTAGAATTGGTTTAAACCAGGGGTCTCAAACTGGCTGCCCTCCAGCTGTTGTGAAACGACAAGTCCCATGAGGCATTGCAAGGCTGACAGTTAAAAGCATGACTGTCAGGCAGAGGCATGATGGGACTTGTAGTTCCGCAACAGCTGGAGGGCCACCAGTTTGAGACCCCTGGTTTGAACTGTAATGGTTGCAATACATGTGTCCAATAAATGATTGATTTCTATAATTGACCACCCATGACATTGACTAAATATGGGAATGTATTTATATAATGGCACTGACATCAGGCGTCACCCCTTTGTTTTTATGTGATGCAAAGTGGGGAATGACCTGACCCAGAGCTGATTGGATTTTTTAAACTGTAGTTTGATAGTTTGGATAGGAATGTGTTCAGAAGATGCCCAAAGCTCTGCCTATAAAATGAATGAGTGAAATACGATTGAATTCATGAAGAAAGTATCTCAGTGCTGCTGCAGTGGACGATTGGCTCAGTTTGTTTGTATCCAATCTACAGTATATGGAGTCTAAATCAATTAACAGTGGAATTCTTCCTATTCGATTGCTGATAAGATCAGATAGCAAAATCAATTCATATATGCCCACCATAGGACTGCTGCCTTGTTTATACACATCAGAGTTCTAAAATCCTTCATGCGCTGCTCCTTTTGGTTGTCTGTTTTGCGGCAGAATGTGCACTGACTAGTGTTGTAATGAATCAGATATTTTTTTTTTTTTTAGCCTTCCTATGCTGTAGTCACAATGTCACTACTCTGTCAGTATTTCCATCTGCCTGGCTCATGCACTTTGCTCTGTAAGTGGTTAAGGTGGGGCAGGGCGTTCCTCTTCCCATCCTGCACTGTGTGTTGTCTTACCTGCAACATTTGCATGTTTGACCTAGCAGGATAATTGGGCCCCAAGCAACATGGGCGTTCCCTTCTTCACAAACACTCAGTTTCATGTGTGACTCATAAGGCTGAGGCAAAGATACCACTTCCCTAATCTATCGTAGCCATTTTAACACTGCTGTCTTTTAAAAACCCTTTTCTGCCGTGTGACTTTTGGAAACGTATGCATTGAGGGTACAAAGAAACCAATGTCAAGGTAAGTGCCATCTGTTTAGTGTCAGCTTTGACAAGGCAAAGATGTCAGGTAAACATCGATCTCCTTGTGATCAAACAAGGGCTGCCTTGTATTACACCGCTGTCAGAACTTAGGATAACAATGCTAGAAGTTAGAATGTAAGGAGTCTTTATGTAGTTGTCTGTACCCTGGGAAGGGTATTGGGGTGAACCGTAAACTGTGTACCCTACTGTCACATCTATGGCATCACTGGCATGCAGTGCCTTTCCTTAGAGCAAAAATGATCCTTGTTGCTGGTCCAGTGACATGTTTGCTCAGTTGCAGTTCCCGCCTGTCATGGAGAATGAAAAGATATCGTTTATAAAATAGGAACTGTTGCATTAATTAGTTTTTAGTTTATCACTAATGATGGACATAACCGTTAAGCTGGGCATGCACACAGTTTATCGTTCAACCAGTTGGTTGAACGGAAAAAGAAACATGAAAGATCCCTGCATCAACACAAGTGATACGGATGCAGGTATCTCTCCAACTGAGTTATTGTATTCTGACAGGGGGTGTCCCCCGGTCCCCTCCCCCCCCTTTTTGCAGATTACACTGATGTGTGTCTGCAGCCATTGGCTGTATGCGCTGATTGAATGCTGGTCTTTCCAACTAGACAATTTGACTTCTGTTGAAACAGAGAAGAGTACACACATACTGAAAGTTGGCTGGTTCCTGCTGAACCGGCTGACTTTTAGTACATGTGTATGTTGTTTTTTTTTCCTTTTAAAATAATAAACACATCATACTTACCTGCTCTGTGCAATGGTTTTGCACAGAGCAGCCCCAATCCTCCTTTTCTCAGGGTCCTCCGTTGGTGCTTCTGGCTGCTCACACTTGCTGAGTGCCCCCCCAGCAAGCTGCTTGCTCTGGGGGTACTTGTGCGTGCTCGCTCCCGAGCTGCCTCTGTGTGTCTATGGGACACCCAGAGCGTGGCTCAGTCCCACCCCCCACTCCCACCTCCAGTGGCTTCCGCTGCTGTGTCTCAGCCAATAAGGAGGGAGAGACCCGGGAGAGCTGCTGCTCCCATGCTCATCGCTGGATTGAAATGGGACTCGGATAATGCCCTGTACACACGACTGGTTTTCCCGTCGGAATAAACTCTGAAGATTTACACATACACACGGTCACACCAAATTCCGATCGTCCAGAACGCGGTGACGTACAACACGTAGGATGGGACTAGAAAACAGAAGTTCAATAGCCAGTAGCCAAAAGCTTCCGTCTCGTATTTGCTTCAGAGCATGCGTCGTTTTTTGGTATGTCGGAACAACATACAGACGAGCGGTTTTCCCGATAGGAAATGGTTCTGTCGGAAAAATTTAGAACATGTTCTCTTTCTAAGTCCGTCAAATTTTCGACGTAAAAAGTCAGATGGGGCATGCACACGATCGGAATATACGATGAAGAGCTCCTGTCGGACTTTTTCTGTCGGACATTCCGCTTGTGTGTACATGGCATAAGTGTTGTGGGGGGGTGGAGCTGCACCCTGAAGGTTTGTTTTAGAAAGGAATGCATGAAGGTAACAAACCTTCACCCTTTACAACCACTTTAAGACTATAATAACAGTAGCATAGTATAAATATTATAACCAAAAAAATGATTGTCCAATAGCTGAGCTGGACATAGATGAATAGATTTCTTTCATTCCGTCTGTGGGCTTAACAAAAGAAATCATAACATATTGCTCAATCCACACCAACATCACAGATGGATGGCTCTCCTGCTGCTGGATTTTACATTCTGACAGCCGGGGAAGCCGATTATCAGAATACCCTGAGCAGTGACTGTCTTTGACAAGGGTGCAGGCACTGTTAGGCCAACAATTTTCCACCTGGCTCTTTTAAGAAAAGTTGATTGGAAATCGATACGGGTGCCAACATCAGGGCTAACCAAGAAGTGACTTTTGGCCAACTCAGCGTGAATTGGCTGACATGTGCTAATGTCCAGCTTTATCTGTTGTCCTCTATAGGCTGACTGCAGTATATTTTTAACTATAAAGTTGGCCACATACAAATCAGCTCAACAGACTGATCAGAAGATTGAAGGAGCTGCATAGAATATTGTTGTCTGAACAGTAAGCACAGTCAATCTGCAGCCTGTTCAGGTATTCTGACATCCATGGGTGCCAGCTGTCAAAATACAATAGGAGGCAGGAAAGATCCGTCCATCCGTGCTGTTTAGTTTGGACGGAGAAAACTTAGACTTCGTTTAGTTCAACCTACAGGCTGAAGGAAAGAAATTTATGTGTGTACGGCCAACTAAGAAGTTAAAGCAAACCTGCCTTCAGGTAATGAAGGATTTCATTTTTCCTACGCAATAAATCTGCTCCCTGCTCCAATAAATATGTTCCTCCTGGTGGTGTTATCATTGTTTTTGTCAAAACTAAGAGTGCTATAAAGAGTGAGCAGTATAAAGATATTGTGGTTAGAGTTGACATTAGAATGACGTTGCTCTGGTCATCACTATCTCTGACATTCTAATCATCTGGTATGGTAGGTCTTCTTGACACCTTCCTTTCGTTATGGTTTGCAAAGCTATGGATTAGAAGAGAGCTTTGACAAGGTTTAGGCTGAAATATGCTTTTTTTAAGTGGTAGGATTTCTTGAGTTTCGGTAATAAGTCTGGCTTGTTGCAATTTGTTTGGTTCAGCCGCTGAAAATTGGAGACCTCTTCACGTATGTTGTCTTCTTTAGATACCTCGTACATGTTATATGGTTATCACCTAATTTGACCTTTTGTTAGAATAGACTAGACATTAAAGTGGATGTAAACCTGAAATTTTTTTTTTTTTATGTCATAATGTAGGGCAGGGATATGCAATTAGCGAACCTCCAGCTGTTGCAGAACTACAAGTCCCACGAGGCATAGCAAGACTCTGACAGCCACAAGCATGAGACCTAGAGGCAGAGGCATGATGGGACTTGTAGTTTTGCAACAGCTGGAGGTCCGCTAATTGCATATCCCTGATGTAGAGTATAAGATTTCCTATCATTTGAGCCCAGTCTTGCCACAAAGAGTTAATCCAGCTCTGAGCAATCCTCTTTTATTGTTCAGTGAGATAAATCTTGACAGAGAAAAACTTTGTCAAATCCTCCCCCTTGCTGTGAGTGACAGGTGATTTACATCTTGTGCACTAGACTAAGAGACATGCAGTATTTTTTAATTCCCACCCACTCCTTTCTTTATCAGCTCTGCAAGGATTGGATGCTCCACACCTCACCATGATTTGGAATGCTGAAGTCATGTGGTTACTTTCCTATCTTTTCACTGGATGTTGGAGATCATAGCAGAAGTTCAGTGTTAGAAATACACAGGAGAAAATGCATATTGACAAGGGGAGTGTAGAGGTGGGCGGGGAGTCTACTGACATCACGACTCCACCCAACGAGCTCCAGACAACAGACCCACCCACAGAATCTGCAGTTTTTCGGGTCTCATAACAGACAGAGGGGAGACATTTGACAGGTAAAGATATATGCAGGAGGCATGTATATCCTTATAGATAACCCCTATGGCAGTAGTTTAGAAAGGATGACATTGGGTTTACATCCACTTTAATTACTATGATGATACTTATGATATCAGACCATAGCAGACCCCTCCTGCTGATCTTTCCTAAAAGGAGGCCCAGTCAAGCACTATATTTCCCTGGCAGGCAACTACTGTTATCCGAGGGTATGTCTATCAATGGGAATTTCTGCTTAACCCGTGCATGTACAATTTGACTGTTTTTTGTTTCTGCCCAGCTTTGGCTTACTTATGTGTAAATCAACTTGGCATGGCATACATTATGTTCTATTTAAACCCTATCCATAAAATCTATTAATTTTTTTTTTTCCAATCATTTTTATCAAGGTTTTAAACCATACAGATATAAAACCATACAATAAAGTGTTTCTCAACTCCAGTCCTCAAGGCACACCAACAGGTCATGTTTTCAGGATTTCCCTCAAATGAAAGGGCTGTGGTAATTACTAAGGCAGTGAAACTGATCAAATCACTTGTGCAAAATTAGTGGAAATCCTGAAAACATGACCTGTTGGTGCGCCTTGAGGACTGGAGTTGAGAAACACTGCAATACAGTATAGAAAAGCAACGGTACATGATAACATTAGTGACATCAACCATTGGTCGCTAAGGAACCAGTATAACGTAATATTCATTTTTAACATTTTAATCTACTTTTAGAAATAATTTTTAATATTTTTACAGATTATCTTCAGTCATCTTTGAAAAACGTTTTAGTTTTCCCTCCCCTTCCTCTTTACCCTGTAACACCGGCTTCTGCTGGAAACCACAAGTGGCCATTTCAATACACATTAAACTGGCCATACACTGCATGAATTTCCCAAGGAACCAGCTAAAATGGGTGGCCTTGTTGGCCAAAAAGCAGTTGCAGCCAATCAGATGCAGAAACTGTGTGCCTATTTTGACAGCCGGTGTTGCCGGCTGGCAAAATGCAATAGCTTCAGGTGGAGATCCGTACATATGGTGTGGGTAGAAGAATCTGTTTGTTTTTTTTTTTCTGTGCAGCCTACAGGGTGAAGGAAGAATTATCAGTGTATGGTCAGCTTTACACGGGCTTGGTGCACTTTTGTCACTGTCAGGAAACCCACCATGAGAAATGCCATGTAGACAGGAAGTGGCTAAAGAAGCACTGAGAATGTAAGATGCAATGAAAAAAAAGGCCAAAACTATTTTTTTTTTTTTTTTTTTACATAGAAAAGGCAAGTATTTTAGCAACTTAAATGTCATTCATTTAGGGTTTACATACACTTTTATGAACACCACGCTAGTACTAGATCTGCCCGGTTGCCTGCAAATGCAGTTACTTTCAGTGGATATAAAAAGTCTACACACCCCTGTTTAAATGTCAGGTTTCTGTGATGTAAAAAAATGAGACAAAGGTAAATCATTTCAGAATTTTTTTCCACCTTTTAATGTGACCTATAAACTTTACAACTCAGTTGAACAACAAACTGAAATCTTTAGGTGGAGGGAAGTCAAAATAAAAATAAAATGGTTGCAGAAGTGTGCACACCCTTACACTAATAATTTGTTGAAGCACCTTTTTATTTTATTACAGCACTCAGTGTTTTTGGGTATGAGTCCATCAGCATGGCACATCTTTACTTGGCATTATTTGCCCACTCTTCTTTGTAAAAACACTTTAAATCTGTCAGATTGCGAGAGCATCTCCTGTGCGCAGCCCTCTTCAGATCACCCCACAGATTTTCAATTGGATTCAGGTCTGGGCTCTGGTTGGGCCATTCCAAAACTTTAATCTTCTTCTGGTGAAGCCATTTCTTTTTTGATTTGGGTGTTGTCATGCTGTCATGTTGATGTTTTGGGTCGTTGTCATGCTGAAAGATGAAGTTCCTCTTCATGTTCAGCTTTCTAGCAAAAGCCTGAAGGTTTTGTGCCAATATTGACTGGTATTTGGAACTGTTCATAATTCCCTCTACCTTGACTAATGCCCCGTACACACGATCGGAATTTCCATCAGAAAAAACTTGGATGGTTTTTCCGACGGAATTCCGCTCAAGCATGACTTGCATACACACGGTCACACAAAAGTTCTCTGAACTTTCGACCGTCAAGAACGTGGTGACGTACAACACTACGACGAGCTGAGAAAATGAAGATCAATGCTTCCGAGCATGCGTCAAATTGTTTCCGGGCATGCATGATTTTTTGCGCGTCCGAATTGCATACAGACTAACGCATTTTCGGATAGGAATGTTTCCCGACTGAAAAATATATGAATGAGAACATGCTCTCAATCTTTTGCTGGCTGGAATTCCGCCAGCAAAAGACCGATGGAGCATACACACGGTTGCATTTTCCGACAAAAAGCTCTCATCTGAGTTTTGCTGGCAGCATTTCCGATCGTGTGTACGCGGCATAAGGCTCCTGTTCCAGCTGAAGAAAATGTCCCCAAAGCATGATGCTGCCACCACCATGCTTCACTGTGGGTATGGTGTTCTTTTGGTGATGTGCAGTATTTGTTTTTCCGCCAAACATATCTTTTGGAATTATGGCCAAAAAGTTCAACCTTGGTTTCATCAGACCATAACACATTTTCCCACATGCTTTTGGGAGTCTTCAGATGTGTTTTTGCAAAATGTAGCCGGGCTTGGATGTTTTTCTTCGTAAGAAAAGGCTTCCGTCTTGTCACTCTACCCCATAGCCCAGACATATGAAGAATACAGGAGATTGTTGTCACATGTACCACACAGCCAGTACTTGCTAGATATTCCTGCGGCTCCTTTAATGTTGCTGTAGGGCTCTTGGCAACCTCCCTGACCAGCTTTCTTCTTGTTTTTTTCATCAATTTTGGAGAGATGTCCAGTTCTTGGTAATGTCACTATTGTGCCACATTTTCTCCACTTGATGATGACTGTCTTCACTCAGTTCCATGGTATATCTAATGCCATGGAATTTTTGATTGTACCCTTCTCCTGACTAATACCTTTTTAACAGTGAGAGCCCTCTGATGTTTGGAAGCTCTGTGCAGACCATGGCTTTTACTGCAGGATGTGACTAAGAAAATGTCAGGGAAAACCTACTAGAACAGCTGAACTTTATTTGGGGTTAATCAGAGGCACTTTAAATGATGGCAGGTGTGTACTGACTCCTATTTAACATGAGTTTGAATGTGATTGCTTAATTATGAACACAGCTACATCCATAGATATAAGAGGGTGTGCACACTTATGCAACCACATTATTTTATTTTTTTTACCACCCGAAAAAAAAAAAAAAATTCAGTTTGGTTTTCAATTGGAGTTGTACAGTTTATAGGTCACATTAAAGGTGGAAAATGTTCTGAAATAAATTCTTTGTCTCATTTTTTTTACATCACAGAAACCTGACATTTTACCTGGGGTGTGTAGACTTTTTATATTCACTGTATGTTTTGAAAAAACAGAAAACTGAGGTAACCTTAGGTCACATCCTTTGTTTTGGAAGATCAGAGAACCTAGATGAAGTGACAAGTTTGTGGTTGCAAGTGAAAAAACAACTCCAGATGCCCCATAAGTACTGACTGAAATCTGCTTTATTAACCCAAATGATTCCTATTTTTTTGCCATCTGCACACTCCAGTTCAGCAGTATGATGGCTCTAGTCAATCCATGCGTGTATGGTGTGATCATTTCTTTTCTCCACGCTTTATACATTATAAACATTCAAGCAGGGGTGTTGTGAGGGGGTGGCTAGCGGGGGTTGAAGCCCCAAATGTGACCCCGCAAAGCCCAGAGTCTCAGGCATGCAGCTCTCCATTGTTGGCCCCGAGCGGCAAGGCGGGACCGATCTGATCCCGAGTGCCGCCAAGTGCGGCCGAGTGCCATAGCAGGTCCCGCCTTCTGGGGCCTGCAACGCCTATGATGGAAGTCCCACTAGGCGCTGCAGGCTCCAGAAGGCGGGAATTGCAAAGCGACCGCCGCGCCACATCCCCGCTCGGCGCTCAGGCGGGCTGCTCTCCTCTTCTCCTCCTCTGAGGACTGACTGACTGCCTGGCTGATGTGACACCGCACACCACGGCTGAGCTGAGGTAGGTCAAACACTCTGACAGTGTATGTGGGTCAGGCAGGTCAGTGTATGTAGGTCAGTGTATCTAAATGTCAGTGTATGTAGGTCAGGCAGGTCAGTGTATGTAGGTCACTACCGTCAGTGTAGGTAGGTCAGTGTATGTAGGTCACTACCGTCAGTGTATGTAGGTCAGGTAGGTCACGGCCCAGCCAAAAAAAAGCCAGCGTCACGTACACCCCTTGGACTTCGGTCTGAAGCCCCTGGTCCTTTTGCCGCCTAGCCACGCCCCTGCATTCAAGTTACAATGTCCAATAGGATAATTCTTGAATAGGCCTTGTGAGATTTGACTTAATGGAAGTTTTTTTTTTTTTTATTAGAGCCTGATCAAGGCTGAGAAGGACATTGGTAGCACAATTGATACTTTTTTAGCGATAGATGGATACTTTCCAACCGATATGTAGCTTTGTGGTTGTTTGTATCAGCAAGAGGAAAACATATGTAAATCTAAAAGGTTTTAGATTAAAAAAAGCTGCTCATGTACCCACAAATATGAGATGAGTTGGGCCAAGCCGATAGAAGAAATTAAATGATTCCAGTTTATAGGGAAAGGGGGAAGTAAATTGGGTTTTTACACTGAGTTTTCATAGCTGCTATCTAGAGATCGCTAGAAAGCTGTACCCTGCCGCTCCATTCACACTTGTGCGACTTTGTCATCCAACTTTAGACATCAAAGTTGCATGACAAGTCGTTCCATGTTTTCGAATGATAACTATTCATATATGCGTGACTTAAAGTTGCAGCAACTTCAAAGTAATTCATGCACTACTTTGGTCTGACTTTCATGCAACTTGAGGGCCATAGACCTCAATGTTAACCTTCAGGAGTTGCATGAAAGTCGTACCTGAATGTTTTACAATGCAACTTGTGTGTTTGTGGACAAATAGTTGTCCATTATCACTTGTCAGCCAAAGTCTTATCCAAGTTGCATCCATCCAAAGTTGCAACTTTGGAGTAGTACAAGCATGAATGGAGCCTTATAAAGGAAGCAATAAACAACTTACAAACGCTTCTGTGCACAGGTACTGCTAGATGGAATGGCATGATTTACTTTAAATACTTTCACACCATAGAAACGCAGTCCAGATACATTTCAGATGCTTTTCTGCATGCATGTTTTTGATGCAGTCCAATGCATTTTTCCACTTCTTTTTTCTTAACCCTAAATAAGGACATGTGTGTTCCAGTGCTTTTTACAGTGTTCCAGTGCAGGAAAAATGCAGCATGTTCTTCTTTTTTTTTTTTTTTTTTTGTCGAACTGGAACGCACTGGTCTGAACTATGCCATTGAAAACCATATAACCTACTTTCCACGCATTTTTTGATGCAGAAAAAAACGCACTGGACTGCATGTGGTGTGAACTGGCCCTTAAAGTCAGATAAGAGGCAACCCACATAATCATTGGCCTTGCAGTGTGCTGCTCTATAGCATGTGTATTGTAGTGCACTAGTTGTGAACAGTAACTGATGGCTTTTTGTAAACCTTGCTGTGTTCAAAACAGGGATGAAAGTAAATTATCTTAGATAGCGTTTTGACCTGATGGCCTTCATAACAGGTTTATGTCTGGTATATAGAATTCGGCATTCTGAACATTTTGTAAACAATAGTAGATGAGACAAAACTGAGTGATATGGAGACATCATTTTTTTTTTTTTACAGGATGAAGCATGACTTTTGCTTTCCATCCTACCATGGCCTTTGCAGCCAACTACGCACTAGAACTACGTTAAATTTACTGCAATACAATCCTAGCTCACTGCATTGGCTACACTGTTTTGTAGAAGCCAGCAAAATGAAAAAGCATTAGTATCCTTGAATAAACTGTTTTTATGTGAATGCTTTGTTCACTCAATATATTAAAAGCTGCATTCACCCTTATAACCAGGAGTAAATGTTTACCCAATGCTGGGTTTCCGTGCCAATCCAATCTATCTGTGGTTGGCATGCATGGAAAGCACTCCAAGCACAATGAGGACTTTTGTGAACTGAGGTCTAGATAACCAATACACAACAGTTATTAGCAGGGACATTGCTGTCACATCTGCGGGGCTGGTTAGTATCTATACCTTTTTAAAATGAACGTAGTTTGTTTCTTTTGCTCTTCTTCAGTTTTCCTCACTATAGAAGGAGCAGCAAGACATTGGTTGCTAGATAGTCCTTGCCTATAGTTTTAAATGTAATGTATTTGCAGCTTGCCAGTCCTTAGATGTGATGACTGCATTAGTTTTACTACGTTTTACTTTTTTCCTTTTTTCTCCCCTGGTGATCCAGCCAGTAATACACTTTCAATGGCCCAAATAAATTATTTATTCTGGGCAATAAAATTAATTAATGCCCACGTTTTTGACGCAGGTAAACGTGGCTAAATGCGTTACATACTTTTACAAGTGTCTGTTTTTTGTTTTTTTGCCAAAACGCTGCTGCCAGGAGGAATGCTTCTAGGAGAGTTTAGAAAATGTCCAGTGTGCATGAGGCCTAAAAATGTTATAACTATATCTACAACTCATGATACATTGATGGTCAGTGGCAAAAATGCTCCTTTTGTGGCCGTTGGCCACAAGTGTATCTTACAGATAGCTAAAGAGATCAATGGTATCAGTAGGGACTTAGCGGAGAGGCAGAAATTGATCATTGCTCAAGGAACCCCGAGCAACCTCTTGAGGAACCCTAGTTGAGAAACCCTGTTCTGGGTTGAAAATGCTCACTCCCCGTATTGTATATATGAGGCAGTAATGTGTTGGCACTACAGAACGGAGGGGTAAGATGTCATACCTCCCAATCCGTTTTGGAATGGGTAATGGCTAAATCCTGGAGCCCAGTTCCGGAACCAGTTCCAAATGAACTGGTAAGGAAATTCTCAGTACATTCAATGACCTGGCAAAGGGGATTTGAAAGTACTTCAAAAATTTTTTTTTTTTTTTGCTTTAACATTTGATTTTGGAACTAATGGAATTTCCCAAATGAACAACACATACATCGTTAGAAATTTGTTTGAAATTTTTTTTTTTCCCATCCTGCTTCTTTGAATTTTCTTGTTACGGTCAAAAAAGAACATCCATTTGACCCTCCTTAAGACTCCTTTCACACTGGAGGCAGTTATCAGGCCAAAAATAGCACCTGAAAAAAGCCTCATCTACAATCCCAGTGTGAAAGCCTGAGTGCTTTCACGTTGGGGGACTGCGCTGGCAGGACGTCAAAAAGTCCTGCAAGCAGCTTCTTTGAGGCACCGCTCCTAAAGCGCCCCTGCCCATTGAAATCAAAGTGCAGCTCCGCCAAAGCGCCTCGGTAGTGGCACTTTACGGGTGCTTTTAACCCTTTATTTGGCTGCTAGGGGTTAAAAGCGTCCGAAAATAGCAGCAAAAACGACGGCGCTAGCAAAAATACTGATGTTTACCGGCGACGCCCCCATGCTGGCGGTGTGAAAGGGCTTTAACAATTAGAATATCAAATGATCATTCATAAAATGAAAACATTTGAATGATTCTGCTAGTGTATGGCCAGCTTTGGATTGTGATAATGGAGCGACCTAATCGCCCTAGATACCAGTTTGTGACTGGTTATGTTTAAACAGGAACTTTAATGTTTTTTTTAACCAGACTTGTGAAAAGGCGAACTTAAAATAAACCTGTACTTAGACTTTGCTGGGCAAATGATCAGGTTCCCTTTAATTCCTTCCTTCCCTAATCTATAATCGCCGTCTCTTCTCTCTTCCACTGTTCGATTAAAGTGGATGTAAACCCAATGTCGTCCTTTCTAAACTACTGCCATAGGGGTTATCTATAAGGATATACATGCCTCCTGCATGTATCTTTACCTGTCAAATGTCTCCCCTCTGTCTGTTATGAGAGCCGAAAAACTGCAGATTCTGTGGGTGGGTCTGTTGTCTGGAGCTCGGTGGGTGGAGTCATGATGTCAGTAGACTCCCCGCCCACCTCTACACTCCACCTTGGCCAGGCATCCATATTTCTTACACTGAACTTCTGATCTTGTGGATTATGCCCCATGATCACTAACATCCAGTCAAAACCCAGGAAAGTCACCACATGACTTCAGCATGCCCAATCATGCTGAGGTGTGGAGCAGCCAATCCTGGGAGAGCTGGAGAAGAAAGGAGGGGGGATGTGAAGTAAACAGAATGCCTCTGTCACACATGTGCATGAAATAAGAAAATCACCTGTCACTTGCACCAAGGGGGAGAAAGGGA
Source organism: Aquarana catesbeiana (assembly GCF_042186555.1). NCBI lineage: Eukaryota > Metazoa > Chordata > Amphibia > Anura > Ranidae > Aquarana > Aquarana catesbeiana. The sequence continues at coordinate 204,038,441 of NC_133325.1, forward strand.
CATCTATTTCTCTGTCTGACCATTTTTATCTCACTGAAAAAAGATAAGAGGACTGCTCAGAGCTGGATTAACTCTTTGTGGCAAGACTGGGCACAGATGATATGAAATCCTATACTGTCCATGGTACAAGCCTTAATTAAAAAAAAAAATGGGGTTTACATCCACTTTAAGTAAAAGATCTCTGGGTATGAGGAGCACATGATTGCTTCTCATCCTCTCACGTTGCAGTATTGGATGTTTGGGTGGCCAATCACTAATCACCAGTGCTGTCATGCAGGGGCGAAGAAAAAAGGCCTTGGTACTGTTTAAAGAGAACATGTCACCAACTTAAAAAAATGTGGGTAAAGGCATATAAAAATCAAATCTTTAAATATCAGTGTTTTTTCTTTCCATAAATTTTTTTATTCATTTGCACCGAGCCTTTGAACGTGCTAGGAGACTTAGGCAGGTCATACATGGTGCAAATTTCTTTGGCTGTAGGAAAGAAATTCGCACAATTCCCCCATCAACACAGACAGTGCTGACAGGGCAATCCCTCCTGCAGAGCAATTGTCTGCTCCCAGCGGCTAGCGATAATCGTAAGTAAATCCGGCAGGCTGGTTGTACCCAAGTTGATCGATCGATCAGCTTGGTATATTAATTCTGTCCATTAATGGTTGGAATACCGGCCGGTTCAACAGAGATTCGAACCGTGTATGGCCGGCCTTAGTCAATTACCTATACAACCCCCTCCCTCTTTGCACTTTCTAGCTCTGTCCACTTCTGGGATTGTATAATCATTCCCTTTGCAGGCCCAGCTACTCTGCCCCTCCCTTCATCTCCCCACATAACCTTTTATGTAGGGGGAATGCTATAAAGTGTCACTTTAGTGACCGCCCTGAGTCTACAGGGTTTCCTGGAGTTCAGTTTTCATAGTAGGCAAAATGTTTAGTTACCTGTCTTTACTCTGGAGTTGTACATCTGTTTAACATAAGCAGTCATACTGTATGTATAGCAAATCTATTGAGTGTGAAGCTATTGTCTTTCAGGCTGTAACACCGCTATAATAGACTCAAAGGATTAGTTTGGGGTTACAGAAAAAATAAACGTATCTACTCACCTCTATGCTGCAGCATCAGTGTGAAGCTGCAGCTGCCCCACGTCGGCTCTAAAGACTAAAAACTGAGCGATCGAATGACTGCTGATCACTAAGTTCACAATCTGCTCAGGGTGGTGAGCAATGACTGGTAGTCACCCCTCTCCACTCTGAATAGGGAACTAAGAAACCGTGTTTAAAAAGTTTTATAATTATGGGATTTCTATGAATATTATATTTCTGGTTACATTTTAAGCTATAGTTATCAAAACTTTCTATATCCTTCCTTTACTAATTTAGTATAGCTAAAAAAACGAGTAGAGTGATGCATTGTAATGATTTGTATGTCAAATTAAAGGTTATTTAAATGGAAGTAAATTTAGCTTGTCTGACTGCCTTCAATGGGCAGTACCACTATTGTCATTGTGATCATTCAGGCTTTACCAGCTGCTGTTGTGACCCACTAAACACACTACTGGACAGCCATCATTGTGCACTCATGAATATAAATAATGGGGAATGATCTCCCCAGATAGAACTTAGCATTGTGATAAAGAATAAAAATAATTACCAAGCAGCCCTCTACTAGTAAATAATTTATTCTTCATAGACAGACATATTGCTCAGTCAGTATTTTATTTCGAGGTCATACTGGTGCACACTGTACAACAACTTATGGCAGCCCGGGGTCATGCACAGGTATTTGAGTGTGCATATCTTGGTTTATTCCAAGTGATGTAAGAGGATCCAAAGGGCAGTGACTGAGCTTGCATGGGCTGGGATAAAGCAAACAATCCACAAGGGCGTGTATGACCACGGAGACAGTGCAGTTGGTGTTTAGAATGTAAATCACAATACTTGGAGAGTTCAGTGCCAACATACCAGTTTAGGACACCGTGTGCCAATTTAGAATCCCTTGTTGTGCTACTTTGAATGATGTTCATGCACCTGTACATGAAGACCAGGATTACAACATATTTGAAGCTCGCCAGGCAGTGATGATACAAAATGATATATGGCTGATGTACCTTCAATATTACTTTTCTAGCTAACTGCAGCCAGAGATGTCTCAGAAACTTGAGAGTGAAGCTATATACGCAGTGAATTACCAAATAAACTGGCCAAGATTTGAGCTGTGGTCCCACCAGACCTGACCACCTTTGATCTGAAAATTGAAGGAGCCAGGCGGAGCACTGTCAGTCAAACAGAAGCTGCATCCAATCTGTCAATCTTTGATTAATCCAGTGGTCTCCAAACTGCTGCCCAGGGGCTGCCCTTTGCTTGCTTTTATCCGGCTCTTGGGTCAATATTTCATCATCTCACACCAACGATGGGGCACAGTTCCTCCCAATGTCACCAACGATGGAGCACAGTTCCTCCCAATGTCACCAACGATGGAGCACAGTTCCTCCCAATGTCACCAACGATGGAGCACAGTTCCTCCCAATGTCACCAACGATGGAGCACAGTTCCTCCCAATGTCACCAACGATGGGGCACAGTTCCTCCCAATGTCACAATCGATGGGGCACAGTTCCTCCCAATGTCACCAACGTTGGGGCACAGTTCCTCCCAATGTCACCAACGATGGAGCACAGTTCCTCCCAATGTCACCAACGATGGAGCACAGTTCCTCCCAATGTCACCAACGATGGGGCACAGTTCCTCCCAATGTCACAATCGATGGGGCACAGTTCCTCCCAATGTCACCAACGTTGGGGCACAGTTCCTCCCAATGTCACAATCGATGGAGCACAGTTCCTCCCAATGTCACAATCGATGTGGCACAGTTCCTCTCACTGACGCCAAAGAGGGGGCATTGTTTACTCCCACAGTCTGACCCCCCCTAAAAGTCTAAACTGAACCTTTGTTTAGGAAGTTTGGAGACCCCTGGATTAACCTGATGGCTACGGGTGCCCTGTGCCAGAATATAATAGCTGGGGGGGAGGGGATGGTGATTCCTTCATCCATGCTGTTTAGCATGGATGGGGTGATCAGTAAATTTTTCTCATTACTGTGCATGATCAGCTGAAGGTTTGTTTTTGGCCTACATATTTGGTATAATAAGGATTTAGAATTTTCTTGTTAGATTGGCTAAATAATCTTTAATTACCTTGAATCCTTCATTCACACCTGAGCATAGTGCAGTGATAGCTGATGCACCGCAGGATTTTTTTTTTTTCTAGCTTTTTTTTTTGTGGGCTTTTTTTTTTTTGTGGCGCATTTTTTGGAGTGCCCGCATTCATTAGAATGGGTCTCCCTTCGCTCCAAAGAAGCTCATGTAATCTTGACAATTTTTGTTGCAATTTTGTCGCTCAACAATCGTGGCAAAATCGCACCGTGTTTGGGGTGCCATTAAGAAATAATGGCATCGCAACTGGGTCCTGTGTTTTGCTGCGATTCTGGAATTGTGATTCCGCCGACGATTCCAGTACACTCGGGTGTGAACGGAGCCATAAGGTATTATGGCTCATGTGCACAAGAAGACCCAGGATTTGGAAATAAACTGTGTGCACAATTTTTAGGCAAGTTGTATTTTTGAGGATTCATTTCATTATTGAACAACTACAGCGCTCTCGGTCAATCAAAATGTTAACCTCAAACCTGAATATTTAAGAAAGTAAAAGTGATGTTTTGGCTTTCTTAGGAGATCATCTGTGTGAGCACAATTATTGGACAACTATTATGTGTCGGAATTTCTGACAACAAATGTTCGATGTGAGCTTGTTGTCGGAAATTCCGACCGTGTGTAGGCTAAATTAGACATTTTCTGTCGGAATTTCCGACAGCAACAATTTGAGAGCTGGATCTCAAATTTTTTCCGACAACAAAATCCGTTGTCATAAATTCCAATCGTGTGTACAGAATTGCAATGCACAAAATTCCACGCATGCTCGAAATCAAGCAGAAGAGCCGCACTGGCTATCGAACTTCATTTTTCTTGGCTCGTCGTACGTGTTGTATGTCACCGCGTTCTTGGCGATCGGCATTTCTGACAACATTTGTGCAACCGTGTGTATGCAAGACAAGTTTGAGCCAGCATCCGTCGGAAATAAATCCAGGATTTTGTTGTCGGAATGTCCGATCGGGTGTACGCGCCATAAGTGTGCAGATTTATTATGCAGCTAAATGAAAAACAAACATTTTCCCATCTCACTTGTTTATTTTCATCTGTTAGTGAGAATAATAAGCAAACAACTCAAAATTTACAAATAAACATTTCTAACATTTAAAAAAAAAAAATCTGTGACCAATATAGCCACCCTTCTTTTCAATACCAGTCATAAGGCATTGTAGTCTGTCAGTTTCTTAGTCTGTTGATGGGCCATGTCATTATTCTTTCATCTTTCAGGCCTTTACTGGCTACGCATGCAATGGAGGACTTGTGATGGAGCATTTCCCTGCATAAATATCATGGTCTTCTTGGAAGATGCAGACTGTACCACTGCTTGAAGAAAGAGCCTTCTAATAACTGTTAGTAGGTTTGGGAGTTGATTTTGAGTCCATCTTCAACCCGAAAAGGTCCAACTAGCTCATCTTTAATAATACCAGTACCCTACCTCCACTTTTCTGGCGACTGAGTCAATGTGGAGCCCTGTGCCCATTACTGATCCAGCCACATGCCCATCCATCTGGTTCGTCAAGAGTCACTCTCATCTCATCAGTCCATAAAACCATAAAAAAAAAAAAAAATCTGTCTTCAGATATTTCTTGGCCCAGTCTTGTCGTTTCAACTTATGTATCTTGTTCAGTCGTGGTCGGGTTTCAGTCTCCCTTACCTTGGCCAGGTCTCTGGGCACAGAACTGTACTACTGGGCACTCCAGTTAGGTTGCAGTTCTGGAATATATCAGCACTGGAGGATAATGGGTTTCTGTTGGCTTCGCAATTGATTCTTCTCAAATCTTTGGCAGTTAATTTGTGTGTTTTTTTTTTTGTCAACACGTTTCTTGTGAACCTGTTGACTATTTGCAACAAAATATTTAATGGTTATGTGATCACGCCCCAATATCTTAGCAATTTCAAGAGCGCTGCATCCCTCTGAAAGTTACATTTCACGTTTGACCCACTTTTGCCTGAGGAAAAGAAGCTACCTATTAATTATACACACACCGATATAGGGTGTTGATCTCCTTAGGCCACACCCTCCCTCATTACACAAATACACATCACCTGATATGCTTAAAACCAATAAGCAATCAAGTTTATACAGCTTGGAGTTGGACAATATGCATAAAAATGATGATTTGGTCAAAATACTCACGTGCCTAATAATTGTGCCCACAGTGTATTGTTCTGCATTATGGGTATGCAGTACAAGCTCAGCGTTGTTGCTGGCCACATGATCAGCATTCACAACAAAGGTAGTAGGACTTTGGTTAAATAACGAGGACAATGTAGGGTTATCTTTACAAGCAATTCAAGGATTATCACAGGAGCATCTTTCCCAGGCGAAAGCAGTGTTTTTTTTTTTTTTTTTTTTTTTTGTTTTTTTTTTTGCTTTGTTTTTTTTAACTCTGATGTTTGGACCAACTGCCTGTATCAACATGCTTCTAACTAGGTATATACATGTTATCTGAATCGAGCAATGGTTCTTTTGGCTGTGCGTATTAGGCCCCATTCACACCTGAGCGTAGCGGTTTTGAGGGTTTTTCAGGCTTTTTTTCGTGCGTATTTGCGCGTTTCCATGCAGCGTTTTCCGCTGTTTTTGAGCTTTGGCTTTTTATTATTAGCCAATAGGAAAAATGATCATCTGTTTCATCATTTGTTGCTATGTTGTCATCTGCTTCCTGGGTGAATATGCTCCAAAAACACCCAAATCTGCCTGATTCGAGCGTCAAAAAAGGGTCCAGAACTCGTTTGAGCTTCAAGCGTTGGGCTTCAGGCGACTTGGAGTGGAGATGTGAACTATCTCCATAGAGAATAATGGATTTTTTCCCCTCAAGCATTTTGTAGCTTCAGGCTTCAAGCTACAAAATGCTCAGGTGATAATGGGACCTTAAGGAGACTATTATTATTATTATTATTATTATTATTATTATTACACAGGATTTATATAGAGCCAGCAGGTTGCACAGGGCTTTACAACATGAGGGCAGACAGTATGCAATACAATACAATTGTAATACCGGAGGGATCAGAGGACCCTGCTCATTAGAGCGAACAGTCTAGCAGGGAGGGTCAGGTGATAAACAAACGGTAATAACTGTAGAGGGATGAACTGATGGACAAAATAAAATTAACAATTGTTAGGTGGAGGCAGGACAGGCTTCTCTAAAGAGAAAAGTTTTTAGGTTTTGCCAAAAGTGGACAGGGTAGGCGATAGTTGGACAGATTAAGATTGGGATAGGGAGTTCCAGAAGATGGCAGAGGCTCTAGAGAAGTCCTGCAGGTGAGCGTGGGAGGAGGTGACGAGGGAACTAAAGGGCATAAGGTGTTGGGAGGAATGTAGCTGGAGACAGAGTTTTGGATGGCTTAGTAACTTGTTAGTATTTTGAATTGAATGAGTTGGGTGAAGCCAGTGGAGGGATTGGCAGAGAGGGGTAGTAGATACTGAACAGTTGGTAAAGTGGACGAGTCTGGCAGCATTCATGATAGACTGAAGGGGGATTTCCTGTGTAAAGATAAGCCAATAATGAGAGAGTTGCAGTAGTTGAAGCAAAGGATAACCAGGGAGTGAATTAGAAGCTTTGTGGTGTCATTGGTTAGGAAGGGGCGTACTTTGGAGATGTTGCGGAGGTTGAGTCGGCAAGATTTGGACTGTGATTGGATGTGGGGCAGGAAGGAGAGTTCAGAGTGAAGGATAACACCCAGCACCCTGACATGCGGGGATGGGTTGATGGTTGTGCCATCCATCTCAACAGAGAAGTCAGAAGAAAGGACTCATGGGGGAGGAAATACTATGAGCTTTGTTTTGAAAAGACTGAGTTTGAGGAAGTGGTGTAACATCCAGACCGATATGTCTTGTCAGTAAATTAGTGATGGGTGAGGAAACTGATGGAGCAAGCTGAGGGGTAGAAAGATAGTTTATGCTAAATACCCCTGGTTAGTTGAGGTCATATTTGGCATTGATAAGTTGGGGCTTAATTTTAACGTGGGCAGAAATCGTAGCACCGATTACAGCCTGAGGTTCAGATCCATGAGGCTTCACATGGATCGATCGAAAGCGTAACACAGGTATATGTTGCAGACACTGTTACCTTTAGGTCAAGTCGGCTTTACTTTACTTTAAAGGAGGCATTAACCCTAATTGAATGTTATTTAGTTTGCTAAAGCACTGTGTGCTTGTTTTAATATTTTTCATTCTTTGTTGCATCTCAGAGCTGCTGATCTCCTGCAGCCTTTTTACAGCCTATTCATGATATCTATATGTACTCCAGAGGTGGCTGCATGGCATTTCTCATGGTGGGTTTCCTGATGGTGATCGCAGTGGACAATGTTTGTAACCATTTGACCTCTGGAAGATTTACCCCCCCATGACCAGGCCATTTTTTGTAATACTGACATTTGCGCAGTCATGCAATGCTGTACCCAAATGGCATTTGTCATTTTTTTCCCACAAATAGAGCTTTCTTTTGGTGGTGTTTGATCACCTCTGCGTTTTTTTTTTTTTTTTTTTTTTGCTCTATAAACAAGAAAAGGCTGACAATTATAAAAAAAAAAAAAAAAAAAAGTTATGTTCTGCTATAAAACATATCCAATACATTTAAAAAAAAATACAATTTCTTTATAAATGTAGGCCAGTATGTATTCTGCTACATATTTTTGGTAAAAAAAAAATCCCAATAAGTGTATATTGATTGGTTTGTACAAAAGTTATAGCATCTACAACCTATGGCATATATACTGGAATTTTTTTATTTTTATACTAGTAATGGCAGCGATCAGCAACTTATAGCGGGACTGCGATATTGCAGCGAACAATCAGACACTAACTGACTCTCTTGTCACTTTGAGGGAATCAGCGACACCAACACAGTGATCAGTGTTAAAAATATGTACTGTCACTGTACAATGTGCTGCTTTTACCATGGGACATGCTGTATTTTATTCCCTGTTTTGCAGGGACACAAAATCATTCACATTCCCCCTGTCAGAATGGAGCTCTGCCTTGTTTACATAGGCAGAGCTACGTCTTGTGTCTCTGCCTGACGATTGCTGGTGGACATCCATTGCCCAGCACCCGCAGATCGGCTTCTGCTGAGAGTCTTCACAGCAGAAGCAGCCCGGCACATGCCCCCTGAAGTACAGAAATATATGTGTATATATGTGTGTGTGTGTGTGTGTGTGTGTGTGTGTGTGTGTGTATATATATATATATATATATATATATATATATATATATATATATATATATATATATATATTATGTGTATATGTGATTCTGCACAGAATGGCTGCCCTGTAGCAGTATATCTGCTATGGGATGGTCTGGAAGTGGGTAATGTGTGTTGAAACTGCTATTTGTAGTCCTCATTATAAGCTGTGTGACAGGGTGACAACACAGGAGCACAAGTGGGAGACTGTGATTGAGCGTGGTCATCCTATGAAAGGAAGTGCCTGTACAAGATATTATTTAAATTAAATTAGTGGTGCACCAAAATTAGATTTTAAGTACCGAAACTGAAAATTCAGGATGCAGTTAGACGAAACCGAAATTGATGGTTTTTAAAAAATATATTTATTTTTACAAATGACTTTTTTTTAATTAATATCATGAATTTAAATGAATATGAAATTGTCAGCCATTATTGACACCTTTTTGAAAGGTTGTTATAAATCCCTTTTGGTGCATATTTGGTCAGTTAAAAAAAATAAACTGCACCAAAAACTCCCCATTGAAATGCATTAAAAACGCAGCAAGAACGCATAAAAAATGCACCCGTGTTGCATTTTTGATGTATTTGTTGAGTCCCATGACCTATGAAAAATGCACAGTAAGCACGTTAAAATTGCACGGGCATTTTCAGCAGCCATTATCAGCACTTGTTTTCACAGCGCCAAAAACCCTATATTAGGTTGATCATTTTCGGCGGCTGAAATTTTGGTGCATCACTATTTTAAAGCATTTTGGAGGTTTAAAAAAATATTGAAATTTACATTTGAAATCTGAGCTCAAAGAAAATGGAAAATTTTCCCTTGCAGTGGGGTTGCACCTGCACTGCTAAGGTTAACCGTTCCTTTAATTCCACTTACGTGATTCTCTGCTCCTCCGATTAGCCCTGCATTTGACATGAGGATACGGGAGGGTAAGTCTATCACCGTGAAGTATGGGGGAGCACCGTCTGCCGGGAGGTGGGGCAGAGGATCGGGTCAGTAAAAGTGGAAACTTGTACCATTTGCTCAAGCTTAGCTATAATCAATCAAAATGTTTAAATCCTATATTAATTTTCACACCAGCCAGTGATTTTTAGCCTACTTCTATTAAGCTGAATGATCTTGAACTTTGAAGATCCCGCCCATTTACTTCCTAGAATTCTGTGATACACATTCGCTATGCCTTGTGATTAGGCACTGCTGTGTGTCAGAATTCACAGAGGTGGAGTTTTGGAATCCGGAGTCAGTACAGGAATCGCTCCTTGCAGGTGTTCTGTCAGATTAGGCGACCTTTCAGATTTGGTAACGAAAGTGACGTAATCCAGCAAAAGTTGCTTAGACCCCTTTTCACCTTGTGCGACTTGTCCTGTGACTTGGGACTGCAAAGTCGCATGACAAGTCGTACTCCACGATTTTCAATGAGTACCATTCATATCTTTGTGACTTCAAAGTAGTTCCTGCACTACTTATGTCCGACTTTGAGCTAACTTGAGGTCCCCAGACCGCAAACCTATACAGGCATTGCTTCAAGACGCATCAAAATCGCCTTTTAGGTCTCACGGGTTTGAGAGGGGCCTAAATGCTTATGTGCAATGCGTTCCAGCATGGCTGCTATGCGTTCCAATAGGTTTCCTATTCTGACAGAACATAAAGGCGGCAGCGGACATCTTGTTACACCCAGGCAAGTCTGGAATTTCACACTTATTTTAGCAGAAAACTCAGCTTATATAGTAGAATACAGTATTGCAAATCATTTATACTGTTTTCATGTAAAATTTGAAAACCAGCAGCGAGGTTGCAGTCAGAAAGCGGCGACGGCCATCTTGGTACACCCCGCACTGTTCACCGCTAAACTGATGGTCATAAAGAACCTAGAACATTTTTGGACACCTTCAGTCAGTCGCGTTGATGTACTGTATTTCAGTATATGTAAGCTCTGTTTACTGCTAAAATAAGTGTGACATTCAAGACTTTCCTGGGTGGAACAAGATGTCCACTGCCGTTTCGTGCTCTGGCAGATTAGGAAACCTATTGGAACGCATAGCGACCATGATGGAACTCATTGCGCATACGCAGTAAGCAAATTTTGTTGGTAACGGAAGTGACGTTACCAAATCTGACAGGTCACCAAATCTGACGGAACACGGCAACAAGGTACCATGGGACATGTAGTCCTTAGAAACTGAAAATAAACAGCAGAGGAGAAGCTGCAAAGCATGCAGGAATTGCAGGAAGTTGTGGAAAGAGATGGCCAGCAGACAGGCCATACTCACAACATGAAAGGAGATTTTTCAAGTAAGCTTATATTGGATTGTCAATAATAACTATTTGTATTGCTACTTCAATACCGATGTTCTAAAACTCCACAGAACTAACTTTGGAGAGCAATCATATTCTCACCATCCCTGTGTGGTGTGCATTTTATGCCTCGTACTTTTATCTGTTTTTTTTTTTTTTTTTTTTTTGGCCCGGATGACGGGAATGTTACCAGTAAATAGCAGTGAATTACCTGTAGCAACCCAAATCTTTCTTAAATTGTGATACAGCAAGATTGCACTGCTTACTCAGAAAAGAAAATGATTGTGCAGTCAGAAAGCATATCAGTGGAAAGGGTACTGTTGCAGATTAGTTTTAAATTCCAAGGTCAGTCAGAATGCTGTATTAGTATTAACAGCGTTTTTATAACTCAGACAAGGGAAACCATAGTTCTGTAAACAAAATTGTAATCTAGTCACAAAATACATTTCTTGGCATCTTTAGTCATGGGGTTTGAAAACTGCTTGTGTACACAATTTTATATTTAGGCCTTTGTCCTCCCCCGGTATTTTATCTAATGATGGCTTTTTCTCAGTCTGCATTGTTTCAAAATGTAAAAGTATTTCACATTATGTTTTTTTGTGTTATTTTGGGAATCTGGCCATAAAAAGATAGATTGTTGCTATTATAATGTTTACAGGACACCTGGTGGTACTGTTCTAAATCAGGGATATGCAGTTAGCGGACCTCCAGCTGTTGTAGAACTACAAGTCCCATGAGGCATAGCAAGACTCTGACAGCCACAAGCATGACACCCAGAGCATGATGGGACTTGTAGTTTTGCAACAGCTTGAGGTCCGCTAATTGCAAATCCCTGTTCTAAATGCACAGTTCCCCCTCACACAGTGTATGTATCTTATGAATAGCAATCAGTTTACTGCTTTACAAAGTTTGTATGATCCCATTCACACTAATACGATTACTACTGCGTTTGCCATCACTTTGCAATGCAGGACAATGGAAATCACATTATTCTCTATGGTACCCATTCACATCAATGTAATATGGCGCAGTGCGATTCTTGAAAAGATGCAGGTGCTTCCTTTGGTGCAGCTTATGAAAACCATTTTATTAGGTGGATGTAGAGGGAAATTTTTTTTTTTTAATAATTTTTTTTTTTTTTTTTTAGATATAAAAGTGAAGGTCCACTCAATGTAAAAAAAAAAAAGTATCAAAGCTTGTAAGGCCTCATTCACATGGGCATTGAGGCCCATAGACTGTGAATATTTAAGGGCCTTTATTCCACATAGACTTTTCAGTTTCACGTTCTGCATACATCCCAACTTTTTGAAAAGGGAATGAGGGACACCTATCGGCAAAGCATGCAGGCATAGGACACACCCCTTGCCACGCCCCCTTTAGGGAGAATTGTACAAAAAAAAAACAACACGCAAGTGCTTTTTGTACCACTACTATTCCTTTATATTGGCTTTTGGAATTTACAAATGCAGCAATTTAGAAATCAGATGAAAGGTTTAGTGCTGGGAAACACTTTTCGATAGATAAAAAGTGCATTTTATATACAACTATAAAGATCAGACCAAAATGAGGGACAAATGCGGAGGAATGAGGGACAGAGGGACATTGCTCCAGATCAGGGACAGTTGGGAGCTATGCTGTATGCATTCAACTTAAAGAGCATCTAAAAATGTCAATTTTTATCAGAACCTGAAAACTGTACTGGAATTCCTCCTGAAACCTAGCAATTCACTTCCTGGTATGTGATAGTGTCAAGGCACCCCTGTATATCTGCATTGCAGGCTTGGATTTGGTGGTGTAACAGTTCCCTGTTCATCGTACTGAAGGCTCTGACATGACAATGGCACCAACTGCTCTCAGTAAAGACCATAAATACTGGAAGAGAGCAGAGCAGGGCTGCCAGCGGGGACAGTACTGGAGTGAAAGTGGTGTCAGGTAAGTGATTAGGGAGAGGGAGGAGGCACAGACACATGAAGGTTTTTTACTTTAAAGCGGAGTTTTCTAATTCTAAGTTAGCAGCTACAAATACTGCAGCTGCTGACTTTTAATATATGGACACTTGCCTGCCCAGGGCGCCCGTGATGTCCGCACCCGATGCCGATCTGTCCTTCGGCTCTCAGGTGGAGGCGCCGGCATCTTCGGTAAGGGAATCAGGAAGTGAAGCCTTGCGGCTTCACAGCCTGGTTCCCTACTGCACATGTACGAGTCACAGTGTGCAATCTCACTGGTCCCTGCTGTCTTATGGGACCTGTGTGTTTCCCAGAAAACAGCGGGGGGGGGAAACGGAGCAGGGGCTGGACACGGCATAGATAGCCGCGGACACTGCGGCGATATATGCCCGGAAGTGGGAGCAAATACCTGGATTAGACAGGTATCTGCTCCCCCCTGAAAGTTGCCAAATGTGACACCGGAGGGGGGGGGGGGGGGGATCCGAAAAAAGGAAGTTCCATTTTTGGGTGGAACTCTTGAATGCGTTAAGTGAAAAAAAAACTGCCTTTGGAACCACTAAGTTATTATAGTTAGGTTTATATATGTGTGTTTCAGTGCAAAAAAGCAATTTTGTGGTCAATTCATGAGACGTGATGTAATGAGAAATGTAGCGGCCTGTGATCCTATGGGACACAACTGCATGTAGTTGGCTGGGTTTCACAGAATCGCCAGTCAAGCATCTCTGAAAACGATTTAAAAATACTGGCAGCAGTGAAAACGTCCTTTTATAAGTGCTGACTTTGTTGCCTTAAAGGGTCAGTGTAGTTTTGGGCCTGAAGCTTCATATGTCCTCTCCACTCACCCTGTTCAGCAAACTAATATGGGGAAAAAAGCCTCAGATGTAGATACAAGTGGTTATCCTTTGGCTGGCCTGTCTTTGATCCTCGCAGGACTGACAGGCCACTGATGCTGACTATAGATTATAATTGAACACTTATCAATTCAGCCACTTCAGCGGAGACTGGATGAATTTTTAATCAATGCGTGGCAGTACTCAGTGGAGGTCGAATGTTTGATCAACTTGGAAAATAGATTCTCTTAAATATACACAGGCATCGTTTGGTGATTGGGGGCCCTTCCTATTTCCCCCTGTTTCTCTGATTGGAACATATGTCCTAACTTATGGAAGGGTTTTTATAACCCACAATTGAGAGCTGTGAAATTATCTTTTTTGCGGTACAATTCCTGTCGCCTTTTGACTTTTGAGGTTCCCAGTCTATAATTCACCTTTTGCAGATATACCTGATTTCAAGTTACCTGTAAATATCTGACATTATGTCATTTTCTCACCCCCTCCCTACGGGTGACCTGGCAACTTTTGGTGGTTTATGGTTACGTGGGTGCAGTGCATTGCCGGATCTTATTCTTCTTCATTTATTTTTTAAATCTGCACAGGCCCTCACACTCACATTATGAGTTGTCGGATTATAGGTTCTCTAAATAAACGAACCGCTACATTCTTTCCTGAAGAAGCCGTACGGCGAAACATGTAGAAAACATGAACGTGATCACAGTAAATCATTGTCATTAATAGGATGCCTTGCACATATCTATGGCTATGATTATATTGTATGTATTGTTTTTATGACTTTGTTCATTTAATACAATTTGTATATATTTTTTTTTAAACTTATTTTTGTTTGAATACTTTGCACATTTAAAGTCCCATATCTTCAAAATATTCTCCCTTATCTACACGGGATGTTGGTGCCATATTTTATGTAGACTCTGATACTGATCTCTGACCACACAATTTACCACATTTGATCAACTTCTGTTGAAGGGACATGTTAAAAATGTTCTTGATAAGCAGCTGCAGCTTGGCTGGTCCAGGCTTTCTGGGGACATCTCACGCTTCATTTTTACACTCACCTCTATCCCAGTTCTGCAAGTTTGGTCCTGGTTCAACCCCTGGCTTCTACTAGGGCTGTTAGTGTTATTAGGTTTGCTTCAATATTATGCTAGGAAAGCCATAGTTCTAAAGTGGAAGTCTCCTTCGGCCCTCACTTTGACCTTCTGGAAACACCTGGTCAGCGCAGTCATACCTCTTTCTAAATTTACGTATAAATCTAGAGGCTGCACCAAGAAATTCTCCAAAGTTTGGGATATTTGGATTAATTTGCCCTCTTCCAACACCTCATCGGTGATGTCTCTTTCCAGTTGATTGGGTTGTAAGTGGTTGATCGGGGATGCCCTCTTGGTATTGAGGTACCCCCTGTTTTAGTGAGTGAGAGATGATCCTAGGAAATCCGGAGCGAGTTCTGGTATTCTGAGGGAAGCTTCTAAAATGTGGACATTTTATTCTTACATTCAATTTACTTATGGTTTAAGCTGAGTGCCTATTGCAATAGGCTGTTACTTGCTTGTTTTATAGAATTGCATACCTTTTGAGCCAGGTTATGGCCACACAGCTCTGTTTTGTACTACCTATACCTACAAAATCAATAAAACTGCGAAGATAAGCATCCACTGATCAGTGTACAGCTGTCAGAATACAATGTCCTTCACCCAGTGCCAGAACAAGGTCATCCAGCGCCCAGGGCAAAAAATGCCAAAATGTGCCCCGTCTTCCCTTAGGGTTAGGGTCAGGGCGACCCCATCCCTACAATAAATCATTGTGCCCAGGGCAGCCGACCCTCCTGCCCACCCTTTGTCCCAGCCCTGCCTTCACCTACCCCATTTGGGTGGAGGAATTTGTTTGTCTTTTTTTTTTCCCTTCAGCCTGTTTGCTGAACAAGAAAATAACAGTGTATGGCTTACTTTATACTCTGGATGGGCTCTGAACAGGCTAGGCACTGTGTGACTGTGTCTGTCTGTCTTTTTTATATACTAATTGTTCAGAGGTCATTGATCTTCTGTTTTCTGTCATCATATTCCTTGTGAGAAAATATACTATACTGCAGCATTCATACAGTATTTGCTTCTACTTGCCCAGAGTAGTTCCGTACGAGGACAGGAGGCTGATACCAAGTTAAAGCGGAGCTCCGCACAAAAGGAGAAGCTCAGCTTGTTAGCTCCCCCCCTCTGCTGCCTCATTTGGCACCTTTTGGGGGGGAGCGGGTACCTGTTGATCAGCTGTTAGCCAATAACAGCTGATCACATGATGTAAAGAGAAGCTGGTAATAGGCTTTTTTTCCCCCGTGCTGACAGTGTGAGGAGAAAAAAATAAAGCCGATTGCCCACTTCCGTAAAAGGGACATCGGTCCCACACAGTCACCATGCTGCTAACCAATGCTCCTAACCAGTGCCATCCATCAGTACTGCAATTCAGTACCCACCAGTGCCACCCATCAGAGCAGCCTCATCAGTGCCCATCAGTGCACATCAGTGAAGGAGAAAAATTACTGGTTTGCAAAATTTAATAACAAACTATAAAAACTCTTCTTTTTTTTTTCCAAACTTTGGTCTTTTTTTGTTTGTTTAGCAAAAAACAAAAAAAAAAAAAACAAAAAAAAACCCCCAGTGGTGATTAAATACCACCAAACGAAAGCTCTGTTTAAAAAAAAAAAAAAATGCTATTAATCTCATACGGGTATAGTGTAGCATGACCGCGCAATTGTCTTTCAAAGAGTGACAGTGCTGAAAGCTGAAAATTGGCCTGGGCAGGAAGGAGGTAAAAGTGTCCAGTGAGCAAGTGGTTAAAAGTCAGCAGCTACAGTATTTGTAGCTGCTGACCTTTAAGTACATCTAAAGGAGCTAGTCTTTAAATTCAGGATTTTATGCCAGTTACATTAATAAATGCACGGAATTACTTTTTTTTATCTGTATCAACTGGCATTGGTAACTGGTATGCAGCATTTTCAGCATGATTTAGGTGTGAATTTCACAGCGATTTCTGTTTGTCAGGTGCGGTTCCAATGCAAGATGTAGAAATCGCAGCTATTCACAAGCCAATTGTTATGGAGCGGAGCCACCGCGTCCTTACCAAACCGGTGACTCATCAGCTCTCAGTGGGTTTCCCTGCCAACAGCTGAAATGTAAACAAAAGAATGGCGGCAATGAAAAATTCAGAAAAAAAGTGGGGGGGTCTCCCCCTCCAATCCGTACCAGGCACTTCAGGTCTGCTAAGGGGAACTCCACGGCAAAAAAAGGACGTAGCGCCCCCCCCCCAAACTGTCTTTGTAATTACCGGTGTTTTATCGAAAAATGCTTCAGATGGGTCTGCGCATGCGCACTACCAAACGTCACTCCAGCTGATATGTTGATCAGCTGGC
Source organism: Aquarana catesbeiana (assembly GCF_042186555.1). Lineage (NCBI taxonomy): Eukaryota > Metazoa > Chordata > Amphibia > Anura > Ranidae > Aquarana > Aquarana catesbeiana. The sequence continues at coordinate 204,055,328 of NC_133325.1, forward strand.
GTGACGTCCACACTGCACATGCGCAGATCGTCGGAGGCAGTATCCGACGATCTAAAAAAAAGCCGAGGGAGAAAGTACTTGTCAGGTTATGCCTCACTGTTGCGGGGCGTATTTTGTGTGTGTTGCAAGGCGGGTTCAGTGTGATGGTTTTGTGTTTGTGTTGCAACCCACCCTTAGACACAGGCAAAACCCGCCATTTAACACACTGAACCCACCCTGCAACACACACAAAACACGCCGTTCAGCACACGGAAAACCCACCCCGCAACAGCCAGCCATAATCTGACAAGTACGTTCCCTCTCCGCTGTTTGCATATCGGATAATGCCTCGGACGATCTGCGCATGCCCTGTGTTGACGTCACGCCAGCTAATCAACATATCAGCTGGAGTGACGTTTGGTACCCATCTGTGGCATTTTTCAATGGGAGGCAGTATTCGTCAGGACACCGGAATTCTTTTGTTTACATTTCAGCTGTCAGCCGGAAACCCGCTGGCAGCTGATGAGTAATTGGTTGTTAATGATGTGGCGGCCCTGCTCCTTAACAATCCGCTGTTGATAGGAGGGGGGGGGGGGGGGGGGGGGGGAGCTGGATTCACATTGATGTGAACACAGGACTGCGATTTCAATCCTGTCCCATTAAATTCTTTAGAGCTGAATTCACACCGCTCCAGCTCAAACTTGCACGTGAGTCTTCATTGAAAACAATGCTATTTCAGATGACATGCGAATCTATGCATTCGGAAGGGATCAAAATCGCATCAGAATTTGCATCAATGTGAACTGGGCCACCTCCCTACCAGCCATGGTACTAAAACGGCCACCATGGCAAACAACTACCCTATGTGGGCAATTAAAAACATCCTATTGTTTACTGTTGAAGCTCAAGCCAGATGTGTGCACAATGCCTTTGATCTCGCTGTCATTACAATAGAGATCATAGGCCAGTCAGAGTGGCTATGCCCAAAGTCTGGGCACTGGCACCTGAGGGTGGCTGCTTTTACATTCATGTTGATAGATTTCCAATGTGTTATGTGGAAAGGTTCACTAAAAGACCCCATTCACTACTCTTTGCAATGAATCACTATTGACATTAGATGAGCAGTTGAACTACTTTGTACTCTAGCTTTATGACTTGTATGGACATGAGAAGGAGGCATGTCTTGCTAACAAATAATAAAAAAAAAAGATATTTCTTTGGTTCATTCTATTGTGTACTGTGGGTGTACATGTATTGGTAAAATGTATGCAGAGTCTATACAGCTTATGCTATGCTCCCCTGGCAAATGGTGCTCCCCCCATTCTCCGGATATAGACTGCCCTTCAGGGTCCTCACATCCAGTGCTATTATAATTATTATTTCGGATACTTATATAGTCAACTTATGCAGCGCTTTACATATACATTGTACATTCACATCAGTCCCTACCCTCAAGGAGCTTACAATCTAAGGTCCCTAACTCGCATTCATACATACTAGGAGCCAGTTTAGACAGAAGCCAGTTAACCTACCAGCATGTATTTGGAGTGCTATGGACCCTGCATTGGTCTTGAGGACTTTAGAGGACCATAGACCTCCAAATCTTAAAGTGGAACTTCACTCTACTATTGTGTTTTTTTAATGCATTTAAAGGTATGCATCCAAATAACATAACAGAACAAGATATGATGAATGGGTATATAAAGACCATGGAAAACCATCATTAGTAGTACAGAGAATTTGTGTTGCATAAGAAGTTAGTACTTATTACCATCCTGGTATATTTCACAATTTAAACTCCCATCAAGATAAAAATGTATGTAATCTTGTGAATCCTCTAATCCATATAAAATAAAGTAGTAACTAATGAAAGAACAAAAGAAGATCGGTAACACAGGAATCGGGAGTCTGCTCATGGCCTCCTAATGTTCATACCCATAATGTCAACGAATACCCCAAACTTTTTTACTCAAACATTGATTATTTTTAATCTTCATGCTGCTAGCATTAGTACATAGATAGGAAAGTATCTCATACTTGTTTTAAACTTTTTTTTTTTTTTTTTTTACATTTCTTCAGTTAGTTCCTAGTTTCATGTCATACATCCCATGAGTCTTCAGGAGGGGTTTTCTCAAGGTGGCCACAGCCCGAAATGCTAGGGGGGTGTTCTTCAAAATGATTTCTCAAAAAAATAAAGCATGGATACATTAAAGGAATTATCTTTAAATATTACTATAGAATTAAATAGCATTTTTGGTTTGTGGATCCGCTTTAAGGGAGAAGAATCTGAGGGGATCGGTCTTGCAGCTTAGAGGAGCCAGCAGGGAAGTTCAGGTAAATGAAAGTGAATTTCCTGGTCCCCCTAGACATAAATGAGCAGTACAGAGCAGCCCTACTGCAAGGAAGGAATTTTACTTTCTCTGGACTTCATTTTTAAATGGTAACTCCACTTTTGTATAAGAAGAAATGCCAAATAAAAAAAAGAATATAGCATAAAGTATAGTATTAGAAATTACCTTTCCTTTTTAAACTGCAGCACTGTAATTTTTCTATAAAATATGTCAACTTGAAGGTGTTCTGTACATAGTTGTTCTACAGAAAGCCCACAGAAATGTCATTTTCTGATTGTGTGAAGAAGTTTGCACTAAGATATAAGGCAAGCTTTAGGCATCTTTTGCAACAGAAGTGCCATTTTTGGTGCTTTTTTTTTTAGGCCTGATTCACACCTATGCATTTTTAGTGCTTTTTGCAGATTTGCACTACAGAATGTGTTCCATAGGAAACCATGTTAAATGGACTGTAGTGCAAATCTGCAAAATGCAAAAAGCACTAAAAATGCATAGGTGTTAGGCTCCATTCACACTAGCGCGTTTTTTGATGCATTTTGCATTTTGCAGAAATGCACGGGAATTTTTTAACATGGGTTCCTATGGAACATGTTCACATCAATGCCTTTTTGTTTCTCTGCATTTTTGGAAAGGGTCAGGGACTTTTTTTCATGCAAAATGCAGCGTTTTGCATGTAATAGAATTCAATGGACAAGCATCAAAAACGCAAGTGCACCGTTTTTGCAGCGTTTTTGCAGCATTTTTTGATGCGTTTTTGCCGTTTTTCTTTTTTTTTTTTTTTTCTTTTTTTTTTAGACTGTAAAAAAAAACTGTAAAAAAAACCCAAAAAAACGCAAAACGCAAATCGTGGCAAAAACCCTGCAAAAACGCTGCTCAAAAACGTGGCAAGCATGAAAAAAAAACCTCCAAAAACGCTCAAAAGCAACATGCATAGGTGTGAATCGAGCCTGAGGCTGGCCTTACACTATACAATCTTCTTGTACAACTTTCCTTTAGATTTACCAAAACCTTATAATATGAGGTCAAACTTAAACACTTCCAATTTGTATGCAATCAGACAGGCCCTTTCACTACACATTTGAAGGAAATCTAAAGGAATTTAAACAGGAAAATTGTATAATGTATGCCCAGCTTTATTCACTTTCAAAGGGATGCAGTCACTCCAACTGCAAGCTGATTAAAATGAATTGTCACACCCATTCAGAAACCGCTTTTTCTTAATATTATATAATATAATATAGTTAGGTACAGCACAGTGGCTAAGTGGTTAGCACTTCTGCCTAGCAGCACCAGGGTCACCGTTTCAGGTCTCAACCATGGCACCACCTGCATGGGTTTCCTCTGGGCACTCTGGTTTCCTCCCACACTCCAAAGACATGTTGATAGGTTAATTTAATCATATCAAAACTGGCCCATGTATGTGTGTTTGGGACCTTAGATTGTAAGCTCCCTGAGGGTAGGGACTGATGTGAATGTACAATTTATATGTGAAGCGCTGCATAAATTGACAGCGTTATACAAGTACCTGTAATAAAAAATAATAATATAGTTGGGCTATAAACCATTTTCAAACATTAGTAATCTATATTTGCTTTAACAAATGTAAAACTAACACACTAACACTAACTCTCTTTCTGAAGCGCAAATGTCAGAAAGGGAGGGTGAGCAAAAGGGTGTAAAAGGAAGAATCTAGTTGGTCTACCTGATTGTGGTTTGGTTTCAACAGAACCCTTCATTTTCCACTTCTTGATTAGAGTTTGAACACTGCTGATTGGGATTCTCAATTCCTTGGATATCTTTTTATATCCCTTTCCTGTTTTATACAGTTCAGCTACCTTTTCCCGCAGATCCTTTGACAATTCTTTTGCTTTCCCCATGACTCAGAATCCAGAATCGTCAGTGCAGCACTGGATGAAAGATGCAAGGGTCTGTCAGGAGTCCAGAAACACATTGACCTCAACACTCTACCTATGTTGAGAAAAAAAAATTCTCTGGGGGATCCGTGTACATAGCAGGGATTTTAACAAAAATTGTAGCAGATTCCCTTTTTTTTTACTGTGAAGAAATAAAGTAGCTCTTTTTGTCATCAGGATGATGGCATACTCCTTCTAAATGGGAGGGATTGGTTCATTATTATACTGCTGAGAAAAGCAGCTGTGTCTGCATCCTTTTATAAGTGATTAACCCCTGGGGAGTATCTCATCAAAGCTTGTTTCGCAGTGGTGCCTAAAATCTGATCTGTATCTTGGTGCAGAAAATTACATTTTTTTTGGAGATGTTGTGTTCTGTATACCAACTCTGTGCTGAACACCTCCAGGTTACCATAGTGCATTGAATTTTACAAACATTTACAGCGCTGCAGATTGAAAAGTAGAGGTACTTTTTAATAATATTAAATTACAACATGGCTTGTGTAGCATGTGTTTATGCTAGATTACTTTTTTTATTTGCTATATCTTTTTTTTTTTTTTTTTTTTTTTGCACAAATGTAGTTACCCATTAAGTATGTTTAATTTATTATATTCTTACAAATGCTTTATTTATTTATATATATATATATATATATATATATATATATATATATGTGTGTGTGTGCGTGTATATGTATTCAAAAAGTTAATTTATTTCAGTAATTCAATTCAAAAAGTGAAATTCATATATTTTATATAGATGTGTTACACACACAGTGATATATTTAATGCATTTCTTTCTTTTAATCTTGATGATTATGGCTTACCACTAGTGAAAACCCAAAATTCAGTATCTCAGAAAATTAGTATATTACATAAGACCAATTTAAAAAGAAACGTTGGCTAACTGAAAAGTATGTCCATGTACAGTATAGTATGCAGTCAATATTTGGCCGGGGCTCCGTTTGCATGAATTACTGCATCAATGCGGCGTGGCATGGAGAAGATTAGCCTGTGGCACTGCTGAGGTGTTATGGAAGCCCAGGTTGCTTTGATATTAGCCTTCAGCCCGTCTGCATTGTTGGGTCTGGTGTCTCTCATCTTCATCTTGATAATACCCCACAGATTTTCTATGGGGTTTAGATCAGGCGAGTTTGCTTGCCAAGCAAGCACAGTAATACCATGATCACCAACCCAGGTATTGGTACTTTTGGCAGTGTGGGCAGGTGCCAAGTCCTGCTGGAAAGTGATATCAGCATCTCGATAAAGCTGGTCAGCAGAGGGAAGCATGAAGTGCTCTAGAATCTCCTGGTAGAGGGCTGCGCTGACTTTGGACTTCAGAAAACAGTGGACCAACACCAGCAATTGGCATGGCTACCCAAATCATCACAGACAGTGATGATCTATATACAGTTGCAATAAAAAGTATGTGAACCCCTTTGGAATGATATGGATTTCTGCACAAATTGGTCATAAAATGTGATCTGATCTTCATCTAAGTCACAACAATAGACAATCACAGTCTGCTTAAACTAGTAACATACAAATAATTAAATGTTACCATGTTTTTATTGAACACACTATGTAAACATTCACAGTGCAGGTGGAAAAAGTATGTGAACCCTTGGATTTAATAACTGGTTGAACCTCCTTTGGCAGCAATAACTTCAACCAAACATTTCCTGTAGTTGCAGATCAGACGTGCACAACGGTCAGGAGTAATTCTTGACCATTCCTCTTTACAGAACTGTTTCAGTTCAGGAATGTTTTTGGGATGTCTGGTGTGAATCGCTTTCTTGAGGTCATGCCACAGCATCTCAATCAGGTTGAGGTCAGGACTCCTACTGGGCCACTCCAGAAGGCATATTTTCTTCTGTTTAAGCCATTCTGTTGATTTACTTCTATGCTTTGGGTCATTGTCCTGTTGCAACACCCATCTTCTGTTGAGCTTCAGCTGGTGGACAGATGGCCTTAAGTTCTCCTGCAAAATGTCTTGATAAACTTGGGAATTCATTTTTCCTTCAATGATAGCAATCCGTCCAGGCCCTGACGCAGCAAAGCAGCCCCAAACCATGATGCCCCCACCACCATACTTCACAGTTGGGATGAGGTTTTGATGTTGGTGTGCTGTGCCTCTTTTTCTCCACACATAGTGTTGTGTGTTTCTTCCAAACAACTCAACTTTGGTTTCATCTGTCCACAGAATATTTTCCAGTACTGCTGTGGAACATCCAGGTGCTCTTGTGCAAACTGTAAACGTGCAGCAATGGTTTTTTTTGGACAGCAGTGGCTTCCTCTGTGGTATCCTCCCATGAAATCCATTCTTGTTTAATGTTTTACGTATCGTAGATTTGCTAACAGGGATGTTAGCATATGCCAGAGACTTTTGTAAGTCTTTAGCTGACACTCTAGGATTCTTCTTCACTTTATTGAGCAGTCTGCGCTGTGCTCTTGCAGTCATCTTTACAGGACGCCCACTCCTAGGGAGAGTAGCAGCAGTGCTGAACTTTCTCCATTTATAGACAATTTGTCTTACCGTGGACTGATGAACAGCAAGGCTTTTGGAGATACTTTTATAACCCTTTCCAGCTTTATGCAAGTCAACAATTCTTAATCGTAGGTCTTCTGATAACTTTTTTGTGCAAGGCATCATTCACATCAGGCAATGCTTCTTGTGAAAAGCAAACCCAGTACTGGTGTGTGTGTTTTTTTTATAGGGCAGGGCAGCTGTAACCAACACCTCCAATCTCATCTCATTGATTGGACTCCAGCTGGCTGACACCTCACTCCAATTAGCTCTTGGAGATCTCATTAGTCTAGGGGTTCACTTTTTCCACTTGCACTGTGAATGTTTACATGGTGTGTTCAATAAAAACATGGTAACATTTAATTCTTTGTGTGTTATTAGTTTAAGCAGACTGTGATTGTCTATTGTTGTGACTTAGATGAAGATCAGATCACATTTTATGACCAATTTGTGCAGAAATCCATATCATTCCAAAAGGGTTCACATACTTTTTATTGCAAGTGTGTGTGTGTGTGTGTGTATATATGTGTGTATATGTATAAATGTATATGTGTGTGTGTTATAACACATCACATCTGTCTCTGCTCAGGAGGAGCTTGCAATCTAGTAATGCCCCACTGCAGTCGGACACACACAGACTATTGCTGTAGAAAGCAGTCTGCCTGTCAGGATATTTTTAGACAAGGAAAACCCACCCAAACCTGGGGAAAACTTTCAAACTATGCTGATTAACAATACTTTATATTGTAGCTGAGACAATGTCACAAAACTGGCTTTTCTATTATATACGTTTTGAAATTGTGCCGCTACAATTAATTCTAAAAAGCAGGACAAACATTTTGGTATGTGAAAAATCATTAAGCTGCCTTTTAATGTTGAGGAAGCAGCAGTTTAACAATATGCAGTACTCTGTTTATCATCAATCATTATGTCTGACGTTTAAAAGTTGCCCTGAAAGCCTATCAACAGTAATGTCACATATAGTTTAAATATTCTGCGCTTACCAAAATAGTGATGTGAATGTGATTAACAAAAAATATGTGAATATAAAAAATAGCGAAAAAAATGATAGAGATATCTATCTATCTATCTCCGCCCCTTTGAGAAAAGCATCTGCCCCTTGCTGTATTAAATGAATAACCAGCCCCGAGCATCGGGAGCGAGCGGCGTGTTGATTGCGCTTGCGCAGTCCAGGTCGGGCACTATGCTCTCTGCTGACTGACATCAGTTCGAGTTGCTGAGGTCAGTTCCGATATCGGCGCCATTTGCGTTCCACGCTGGTTCCGTGGTTCCAACGGGGAACGGGGAAAATCGAGTTAATCCAGCCTGGAGATCGCGGGGGTGCGTGTGTGTGTATGTGTGAATCGAGATTGCGATCTTTATACGATTAGTCGCGCAGCTCTACACCCCTCACATTTTTGTAAGTATGTTATTATATCTTTTCATGTGACAACACTGAAGAAATGGCAGTTTGCTACAATGTAAAGTAGTGAGTGTACAGCTTGTATAACAGTGTATATTTGCTGTCCCCTCAAAATAACTCAACACAGAGCCATTGATATCTAAACTGCTGGCAACAAAAGTGAGTACACTCCTAAGTGAAAATGTGCAAATTGGGCCCAAAGTGTCAATATTTTGTGTGGCCACCATTATTTTCCAGCACTGCCTTAACCCTCTTGGGCATGGAGTTCACCAGAGCTTCACAGGTTGCCACTGGAGTCGTCTTCCACTCCTTCATGACAACATCACGGAGCTGGGGGATGTTAGAGATCTAGCGCTCCTCCATCTTCCATTTGAGGATTCCCCACAGATGCTCAATAGGGTTTAGGTCTGGAGACATGCCTGGCCAGTCCATCACCTTTATCCTCAGCTTCTTTAGCAAGGCAGTGGTTGTGTCGGAGTTGTGTCTGGGGTCGCTATCATGTTGGAATACTGCCCTCAGCTTCAGTATGTCACATTACATGTTGCCGTTTATGATTCCCTCAATGAACTGTAGCTCCCCAGTGCCAGCAGCACTCATGCAGCCCCAGACCATGACACTTCCACCACCATCCTTGACGGTAGGCAAGACACACTTGTCTTTGTACTCCTCAACTGGTTCCCGCTACACACCCTTGACACTATTTAAACCAAATAAGTTTATCTTGGTCTCATCAAACCACAGGACATGGTTCCAGTAATCCATGTCCTTGGTCTGCTTGTCTTCAGCAAACTGTTTGCAGGCTTTCTTGTGCATTATCTTTAGAAGATGCTTCCTTCTGGGACGACAGCCATGCAGACCAATTTGATGCAGTGTGCGGCGTATGGTCTGAGCACTGACACGCTTACCCCCACCCCTTCAACCTCTGCAGCAATGCTGGCAGCACTCATACGTCTATTTCCCAAAGACAACCTCTGGATATGACGTTGAGCACGTGCACTCAACTTTTTTGGTCGACCATGGCGAGGCCAGTTCTGAGTGGAACCTGTCCTGTTAAACCGCTGTATGGTCTTGGCCAACATGCTGCAGCTCAGTTTCAGGGTCTTGTCAATCTTCTTATAGCCTAGGCCATCTTTATGTAGAGCAACAATTCTTTTTTTCAGATCCTCAGAGTTCTTTGCCATGAGGTGCCATGTTGAACTTCAGTGACCAGTATGAGAGCGTGAGAGCGATAACACCAAATTTTACACACCTGCTCCCCATTCACACCTGAGACCTTGTAACACAATGAGTCGCATGACACCAGGGAGGAAAAATGGCTAATTGGGCCCAATTTGGACATTTTCACTTGGGGATGTGCTCACTTTTGTTGCCAGCGGTTTAGACATTAATGGCTGTGTGTTGAGTTATTTTGAAGGGACAGCAAATTTACACGGTTATACAAGCTGTACACTCACTAATTTACATTGTAGCAAAGTGCCATTTCTTCAGTGTTGTCACATGAAAAGATATAATAAGACATATACAAAAATGTGAAGGGTATACTCAATTTTGTTAGATACTGTGTGTGTAATAATAATATTAAAAATAATATACGTGTAGCACTGACCCCCGAAGGAGCTGCTGTTATTTGATTGGGCCTGTACTCTGCTTTACCACCCCCTATAACTTGACTTGGTCCCCTTGACACAGCCGTAGTGTAATGTTAGTGTGCAGCAGAAACGTAAAGACAATTCCACAATTGATAATATAGTATACCTTTTGTCTTTACCTTTAACCTCCAGCTCCCCACCTGGTCAGCAATTCATAGGAAACAACACTTCACACAATAGTACTTAAACAAGAATAAGATTTTACTGTATCTGCTTCAAAATAGTAATTACAATAGTCAGCCAACAAATTTAGTTCACAACAGCACTACACAAATAAAAGTTGTTTAAATTAACCTCTTAGAATTGCGTCTTTTAGATGGGACTAATGGCAGAGTGAAACTGAATTCACTATGAGCACTGTCCCACCCTCAGCACGCTCTGTCTATGTAAAAGGGACAATTGCAATTTAATAAAGCATAGCACAATTGCTAGGGAGCTCCCACTACTTTATATCACAATAACCCTGTGGAACAGTAGAATGCAAGGCCTTGCGTTAACAGAGGCATTCCTTCTTCTCTTCTGTCTTCTGCTAGCTATGTGTAGGTTAATTTGTAATCCTGTGGTTAACAAAACCCGGGTCAAAGCAAACTGAATGTTGAACCATTGTTGTGGTGCGGCAGCACTGCAACTGGCTCCGGTGTAAGTAACTTGGTATAACACAGTGCTTTAATTGTAGTGAAGTGCAGGCTTGAGGCCTATATTAAACTCAATCTTTAATCCCTTGAATCTCCTCTGTGGGACTACAGGTCCCAGCAGCACTGTGTTATAGATGCAAGTGTGTAAACGTGCGTCAATGAAACTTTGGGCAGCAGCCCTCTCACCCAACCAGGTCTGCAGGGTATAACAGTTCTACTCCGGTGCACGCGGTCCTGTTTCCGGCCGGCCGACACTGCTACGCCGCTCAGCGAGATGTTCTGGGACCCTCAGATGGCTCCGACAGGCTTCACTGGATCCTTCCCAGTAACGCTTCACCGTCTGTCCAGCTCACTGATATGCTGCAGGATCGTTGATCGGATCGCTCCACAATGGGTGTAGGCCGCGCTCCTCTGGAGACCTCCACACAGATCCTCACAGGCAGGCCACACGTTCCCAAGAGACCTAAGATTCCGCGCAGGGGCCTTAAATAGCCTACCCAGCATGCAGTTCAGTGCATGAGTGTTGCTGGGTAAAAACACTCGGCATCCTGGGTAGGTCAATTCTTCTCCAAAGTAAACAGTCAAACACTTCCTGAATAATGAAATAAACTGCAGTCCATTCCATATTTTGACCACTAGATGGTGCTATATACTAAGCTATAACACTGTACACAGAATAACACAGCATTAATTATTCAGCAAAAATGCGGCCACTACATATATGTATATGGATTGTGCAAACCTAATCATCATACAGTGTAATTAATATGAATCTTATAATATTAGTCCAACACAGTGAAAAATTGATTATTTGATTTCCTATCTTTTATCAATCAATTTTTCACGGAGTGTTGGACTAATACTATAAGGTTCATATTAATTACACTGTATGATGATTAGGTTTGCGCAATCCCCTCTTATAGTAATATGTCATGGTCACGCAAACAGACAAAAAAAGTTAACGAAAAAAACAATAACAAAACAAAATGAAATGTGTATAATAAAGAATAAACCCCAAAAACAAAAAACTGACAGAGTTGATGGACCGCTTGGTCTTTTCTCTGTTTCAAAGTGGTCATGTCAGGGAACTGCAAAAGATCAGGATGCATAACATTTGGCCCTCCCTGATTATAATTGTGGGCAGTTGGGCATTTTACTTATTGTATATGGATAGATGGGCACAGTAATGTAGAGTTCAGTAGCTAGGCAGCTCAATTTGAGAGGCAGTAGATAATCTCATGGTGCTCATATGCTCCCGTGGGTGCTGCTATCATGGTGCATATATTCCAGTTTGTGTGCTGAAATTATTCAATTCCCATGCCAGGGAGAGCAATGCAAGTGTCAAAAACACAGCATGCTGCGTCATTGCAATGTAAGGCAACAATGCATTACTTAGCTGTTTGTAGCAAAGTACATTTTCTGGGGCAGCACTTGGGGAATATGTGACATGTCGAGCACCCTGTTTTTAAAATGGCATATGTGATGTGACATACACATTTTTTTTTTAAATGTGCATAAGGGGCCAGTGATTATGCACTATTAGTAAGAAAATCGGCTATAATTAATTTGTTGTGGGTGTTTATACAATGCCCACAATTAGAGCCCTTTTATATGGGCGATCCGATCTGGTCTGCCTGTCAATTTTTCAGGTGGACCTGATCAGAAGGTCCATGCATTCCTATGGACTGGTGGGTGTTAAAAGACACAAGTCTACCTCCAGGACCTATCAGGCCCAGCTAAAAAAGCACTGCATTCTCTTCTGTTTGGATTGACCGGATCAGAGGCAGCTGGGTATAAATGGACAGCAGAGTCTGTTTACTCCTGGCCTCCCATAGAGCAGTGTGGGTTCTGTCTGTGTCTGCTCTGCATAAACTGAACGGACACGGACCTGTCATCTGCCTGCTCTGCTCCAATCAGCAGTGGATCAGCTCACAGATCCTCTGCTGATCAGAACAGAAGGGCCCTTAATGTAGTGCTGTACATATTGCACATTACCGTCCATCCCTGCCGTCCAAGGAGTATACAATCGAAGGTCCCTATCTCACATGTATACATATATGCACACTTGCTAGGGCCAATTTACACAAGCAAATTATCCTCCAAGCAGGTCTTTGGAATGTGGAAAGACATTTGAATACTCAGACGAAACCCACACAAGCTCAAGGGGAACATGCAAACTCCGTGCAGGTAGTGTCCTGATTGGGATTAGAACCGAGGACTAGGGGTGCAGAATATAATCGTAGCATGGATGCATTGAGTTTCAGCCGTCTGCGATTCTGCATCGATGCTACGATCGGCTACATCAATTGGCAGATGACATCTCTCCTCATAGCAAGAAGAGCGCTTTAAAAGAGGAGCTGTTGGCGTTAGCCACTCCCTCTTTTCCTGCCTAGTTGTTGACGTCATCTTTAGCCGCCCAGTGTCGCCGTGTTACAGTCTGCCGGAGACCCGAGTAAGGACAATAACCTGGCACGGGTCTCTTTCTTTCTGTTTAACAATGGCTATATAATAACTGTCATTTACCTAAGGATATGGTAGCAATGGCAAGTAGGTGCAGAACTGTCAGCTTCATATTTCATCTAGCATTGTGTTTCTCTATCAGCAACATATTTATCTTCAGCAGCAAATAACCCAATAGTATATCTACCCAATAGCAATACATTTACCTTTAGCTGCATATATTTTCCCCTCTGCAGTGTATATAGTGTACTTCCAGGAGAATATGTACTTTTTTTAATTAATATTATAGTGTGATTTGTTAAAGTGATACTAAAGGGTATTATTATTTTCTCTCTAAAATAAAAAGATCTAATACTTACTTTGCTGACTGTCTCCTGTAGTATGTTTATATTCTCTGACCCTCTCTTGTATCATGTCTGCAGTCTCTGACCATCTCCCGTAGTATGTCTGCAGTCTCTGACCCTCTCCCGTAGTATGTCTGCAGTCTCTGACCATCTCCCGTAGTATGTCTGCAGTCTCTGACCTTCTCTTGTACTATGTCTGCAGGCTCTGACCTTCTCTAGTACTATGTCTGCTGGCTCTGACCATCTCCTGTATCATGTCTGCAGTCTCTGACCTTCTCTTGTACTATGTCTGCAGTCTCTGACCATCTCCCGTAGTATGTCTGCAGTCTCTGACCATCTCCCGTAGTATGTCTGCAGTCTCTGACCATCTCTTGGACTATGTCTGCAGTCTCTGACCATCTCCCGTAGTATGTCTGCAGTCTCTGACCTTCTCTTGGACTATGTCTGCAGGCTCTGACCATCTCCTGCAGTAGGTCTTCTTCAGTTTCTTACCCTCTCTTGTATTGTGTCTGCAGTCTCTGACCCTCTCCTGTATCATGTCTGCATTCTCGAAACCTCTCCTGTAGTATGTCTGCAGTCTTTGACCATCTCCTCCGGTATTTTGGGAGGGAGCCCCTCTTTAATTTGTTGTCTGCTGTGTTTAGACTTTGCTGTATTCAGGGAGTGTTGTCTATTTTTTTTTTTTTTTATCTGTTCTTAAATAAATTAAAAAAAAAAAAAAAAAAGAGTTCTTCTGACTGCTTGTATTTTTTTGATGCAAAACATGGGCAGTTATCGTGATGCATCGCGGAACTGAATTGTTGACATGATAATGGTAATCGAATCATGAGACCAGTGAAGTTGCGTACCTCTACCGAGGACACTAGTGCTGTATTGCAGAAGTGCTAACCACTTAGCCAGTAATCACAAGCATGTGTTTTTACACATGTGGGTCAGAAGACAGATTTTATGATACGTATATTATAGACAGAGCTGTCATTCTATAGAGTTTAAAACATTGATATGATCTATGTCACAAATAAACAATTTTTGTTCTTTTAAAAAAGGATGTAGTCTCTAGTCAGTCTATATTTACCTGTCATCCTTTTTTTTTTTTTTTGGTGTGTTCTATAACTGTATTTTATCTAGTAAAGAATTAAAACTGGTGCCGGAAAGGCAGGAAATATTTGTCGCTTGTATTGCATATCTGTGTTTGTGCTTCCTGTCAGTTGAACCACCAGCAATTACAGATGTTGCAAAGACTGCAAGCTTCATTGCAAAATATCCAGCCATCGTAAGATTAATTAATCTGGACAGAGATGTCTTATGGGAAAGGCGTGGCATGTGTATTTTTAATGGGATTTTCAGTGTAGAATGTTTGATATTTTTCAAGTGTTAATAAGAAAGCCAATTATTTTATTCATAGAAAACCCACAAGTTTTAAAACCGTACTCCTAGCAGGGATTTGCTGCTATCTGTGAACTGTTGCCCTGTAATAGTTAAAGTGCTAGAGAAGATATGAATTGATTCCTCAAAGAAAAACGCAGGTAACTGCAATGACATACTGAAAAACAATAGTTTTCTATTCTATTATTATGCTTGTACATGCATTTGATGCACATTTATATGCAGTTGATGTGTGTGTACATGCAGCTGATGCGCATTTTTCCATCCGTGTTTGTCCTTGGAGGTCACTTCTGTCTTCTTTCTTTCTTTAGACTTTTATGTGCACTGTGTGATGTGTTGTGTAGTGTGAAAGAATGCAGCTTGCTGTACTTTGTTTTTTCACTGCACTGCAATAGTGTGAACTATGCCCATAGGATAACCTGGATTTTGAACTGCCACTGCCTATGCAGTTGCAATGAGTCAAAAACTCATCCAACTGCATCTGGTGTGAGGCCTGATTCACACCTATGCAGGCTGCAGTTTGCATATTCCGGGTGCATTTTGCGTTTTTCAATACACGTTTTTGATCCATTGAAGTTTATGGAACCAAAAAACAGAAAAAAAGTCCCTGGCCCTTTCCATAAAATGCACAGATGTGAACGTGACCCATAGGCGTGAACCAGGCCTAAATGGGCTATTAAGGCACCATTCACACTAGCGCGTTTTTTGATGCATTTTGCATTTTGCAGAAATGCACGGGAATTTTTTAACATGGGTTCCTATGGAACATGTTCACATCAATGCCTTTTTGTACCTCTGCATTTTTGGAAAGGGTCAGGGACTTTTTTTCATGCAAAATGCAGCGTTTTGCATGTAATGGATTTCAATGGACAAGCATCAAAAACGCAAGTGCAGCGTTTTTGCAGCGTTTTTGCAGCGTTTTGCCGTTTTTTTTTTTTTTTTTTATTTTTTTTTAGACTGTAAAAAAAAACTGTAAAAAAAAAAAATAAATAAAAAACGCAAAACGCAAATCGCGGCAAAAACGCTGCTCAAAAACGTGGCAAGCATGAAAAAAAAACCTCCAAAAACGCTCAAAAGCAACATGCATAGGTGTGAATCGAGCCTTATGAAGTGTCTGTTTGTGCACCACAAATGAAGTTAAAACAAAAAAGGGAGCAGTGTGATGCTATAAAACACCCAACACACCGCACGGCTCTCCAGGAAGGGGGAATACCTTGTAATCCCTTGGCAGGCAGGGAGAGTCCTTGGAAGTAGCTGTAAAAAAAAAAAAAAAAAAAAAAAAATATATATATATATATATATATATATATATATATATATATATATATATATATATTTTTTTTTTTTTATTATATTCTCGTGCTTAATAAGAAAATTCCTTAGTTTGGAATGTGTGTTGCAGCTGCTTGTTTGATTTTCAAATGTTACATGGAAAGAGCAAATGATGACAGTGACTTCTTAATATTTCAGTTAAAGAGGAAGTAAACCCTGATGGGTTTTACTTCCTCTTTTGCTGCCTGCAAAGCCTGCAAATTTAAAAGCATAATGGGCTAGTATGCATCGCATACTAGCCCATTATGTGACACTTACCTGCAAACGAATCCATCGCTGTCCCCTCTTCCTTCCGGGGGCCACGGACTCCGGCTCTCTGACTGGCTGTAGCCGCGTGACGTCACTCCCACGCATGCACGCGGGAGCCGTCAGTAACGGCACGCGCTGGGGGAAGAAACGGCACGGAGGTCCGTTTCTTCACAGCGCATGCGCCAATTACATCATCGGCGAACTACAAGTGAAATATCTCATAGACAGCGCACGTTTAGGAGATATTTCCACTATCTATAGGTAAGCCTTATTCTAGGCTTACCTATGGTTAAAAGTAAGTAGGGAGGGTTTACAACCACTTTAAAAAGCAAACGCAGTTCAGAAAATGATCAGCAGGTGCAAAGCCGATGATAAGAGCTTTCCTATACACACAAAGAAAGGATCATGTTTTCAGACGTGTCAAGATTGTCGCATGACTTTTTTGGTTTGTACCGTTGGAAAACGTAAAGCTAAATTCTGGTCTTGCACTGACTTTTGCAGGCCCTTCTAAACAGCCTTGATCTGCCTGCATTGCAGAGAGAAGTACAGGGATCCAGTGATGAATCATAGGGTCTAAAATAAGGTATAGCACATATTGTAAAGATATGGTCTATTGTAGTCACCACCAGGAATCCTGTCCTGAGAATTGCCATGTAGGAACTGTGGCATTACAAGAAGTGGCTGCAATCAGTCTGCAGAAGATCAGCAGCACTGAGATATAAAAAAGGATACAAAAACAGTGATTTTCGAAATGAAAATGTCATAAAGTTAGAGTTTTTTAAAGCCCAATTTCATCCAAAACCCTTTTTTTATTTTTATAGTCCACTTTTGTGACCATGTCCCCCGCTGCGCTCTTTTTTTCTGAAAGCGGGGCTCCCCCCTCTGCCATCAGCTCTGCAGGTTTTCTAGCATGACCATGGACCAGCTTCTGTTCAACAGGACCAGCCAGTTTTCGATACGCATGTACCCGGCTTTAGACTGTTTGTACTTAAAGGAGAAGTACAGTCAAAGCTTGTTTGGCTGGACTTCTCCTATGGATCACAGGAGTGCGGCTTGTTTTGTACTCCTGTGACTCGTTTTCAGCAGAGAGCGGGCTAAAGTCCGCTCTCTGCTGACATCACAGAGTCCTTCCAGGCTCGAGCATCATCACAACCATAGAGTCGGGATCTGCCCAGATCCCTGGACCGACACCCATCTCAGGCTCTCAGTGAGCCGCTGAGAGCCTGAGCTGACCACTTCCGCCCCCTCCACAGCTCAGCACTCCAGTGACCGTGGAGGGGGGCACAGAAGAGAGCTGGCAGTAAGGGGCAGTAAGAGGCAATCCCTTCAAAGAGAGGTGAATCCTAATTTAGGCTGACCATAGATGACTTTTTTTTTTTTTTTAATCAGCCAGTGGGGAAGGTAGATGGAGGAATCCTCCCTCCCAGCTCTGTGATTGTATTCTGACAGCAGGGGACTCCTCAGGGAATGTCAGAATACACTGATCAGTCACTGCAGCCGCTGATCGATAAAAGCTTTCCAACATTTCAGTTTGACAGAAGTCGATCCTTAGATCGACTTCTGTCAAGCGGGAATGGCCATACGAGAAATTAAAATCCAGTTGGACAAATTGACAAGGACACGTATGTCAGTGATCAGGACACGTATGTCAACAATGATCTCAAACTTTACTAGCTGACAGCTTTTGCAGATCATTAACTTCAAAAGTACTGAATCAGAGGATTAGCCTAGCTGTCAGGCAACTAGCATTTTTCAAAGTTCAGTGGCCATATTGTTTTCTAGCACGGGTAAATTTAGTGAGAGTGTTCATAGGTTCTTTTCATGCATATCTGAAAGTTGCAAATGTTCAAACTTCATCCAAATAGGATATCATCATGTCAGCAGTAAAATAGATGTTTATATCAGTGGTCACCAACCTTTTTGAACCTCATGGACCACCTTAAGCCTAGTAAGATATTCAGATTATCGGACGAATGATCGTGCATGCAAGTCTCCATATCGAATGCGAATAGGTTACTAAAGTATGAAAAATCTTGTATGACAGAGAAAAAATGTGGAAGTGATGTAATGTATTTGTATTGTATTTTTGGATGAGAACTGTACTAATTAAATAAGAATCGTACGATTTTTCGTGTTTGTCCCTTCGGAAAATGTCGGACGAAAGCTGTGTATTAACGGTCAGATTATCGTACAGTTGCGGCGAAAGCGGAATTTTTCGTCTGGTTTTCTCAGTGTATATGAGGCTTTACACAGACTCATCATTGGATCGCACCTCCTCATCCAGCCATGTGCTGCAGCTCTGTGCTCCCTCCCACAGTCTGTGATTAGCACTGCCAGTGGAAGTCCCCTCCTTCTTCACCTCCCACTCTCTGCAGTACTCCCAGCGCCTCCCTCTGAGTTCACAGAAGTCAGAACTAGAGAGGAGGCATCAGGTATCAATGTGTGCTGACAGCATTGACTGTCAGCACGCATTGAGAACAACATTGGGCAGTATACATCCACCACAATGTTGATTTGTGGCAGAACCCCTGGGGACCCCCAAAATGTTCTTGTGGTCCACAGATCGCTGGTTGGCGACCACTGGTCTGATGGTTACAGCAGACTGATGGGCCATCCTACCTGTTAGGCTAAGATGCAAGGGTGAATAAAATACCTAGTCTAGTGTGCAAGTGTAAGGGAAGCATGTCGTTTTTATTGGCCAATAGCATCATGTCTTGATTCTCCTGGTTAACAGCTGTGGGGACTAGTCTTATTCCTGTCTGTTTCCAAGGATTGTGAAGAATCACAGCAGTCCATAAATCATGTGTTTTTCTGTCTCTGGATCACTGCAGGCACACAATGCTTTCATGAATAAATGGGTCAAATTTTGCAGGCTTTTGCCATAACTACATTTGTAAAGAGCTGCTGGTCATGTGTCTCACATCGCACACAATGTTTTCTGCCAGAGACTGATAAGCACTTGGTGAAGTGTAGCATCCCTATCAGAAATACTGGAGACAATACCACCCCTATGTAAAATGTATTCAAGTATAATGCAAGTGCTATGTTCTTTTTGTGCAGTACCAGTGTTTAATGCGTATCCAAAGTCAAAATCATTAATGTAATCGACTACATTTTACCAGTCCTTAGGTGTGGTGGTAGTATTAGTTTTCTTTTTTACATTTTTTTTAACTGAATTGTTATCTGGTGATCCTGCCAGTATCACATTTCTGTCCTAGAATGACAATGCTCACCAAGGCCTCATTTACACTAGCGTTGTTCTCTAAAGTGCGATCAACATTAGTATCGCTCTTCAGAGAGCACTTGATAGGTGGTAAGGACGTGTTCTATTGCCCGTCAAATGTTCTTTGAAGAGCGGTTTGAATGTGGATAGCAATTTAGAGAGCAGCAGAAGTGTAAATAAGACCCTAGTGAGCATTGTCATCCTAGGACATAAGTGTTACTGGCAGGATCACCAGATTAATATATAGTAAAAAAAAAAGCTAATACTGCCACCACATTTTAGGACTGCTCTCTCCTGATTTGCACTACAAACACCTGCTTTCCCAGTTTCCATGACATAGAGTGGTGTTGCTATGTAGCCCCCAGAAGCTTGGAAAGCTGATAACACTGAGTTTTCAGTTCAGTACACAGAAATTTACACAAGATGTCAATTTTCTGTATTTGCAGAAAATGTACATAGCCTGAAAAAAGAAAACGGACGCAGCCACCACAACCGAGGACTGGTAAGCCGCATTTTTATTACTATTTTGTTTTGTTTTTATGTTTAGATACTCTGTGTTGGACTGGTGTTTTTTTATTTTTTTTATTTTTTTAATGTATACAGTGAAGAAATGTTATTTTCTGTTGGTTTTGTATTTCACTTTTTGATCATTTTAGGGAGATTTCCCCTTTCTGGCCTAGCGATTTAAAAGTAAACCTTTTGTGGGAAAAATATGGGGCCTCTCATTGCTGATACACTTCTCAAAATGCAACCCTCTGGCTTTAATATTTTCTCAGTATAAGTCACTGATCTAGTACAAATATTTAAGATAATATCGTAACAGACTACCAACTGCATAAAGCAAGATTATCCAAATGTATTCAACCCCTCACCTCATCCCAAATAATAATAGAAAATCGAGAAAGGTTAGCCCAGGGATTTTATGGGTGGGGGGGGGGGGGGGGGAAGTAAACATTTTTGGAATATTATTATTTTGTATAATTTTTGAATAAAGTATTTTTTTTTACTAATATCACTTATCATTCACTCCATACTAATCAAACATCTTCCAAAAATATGTTTATTCCCCCCCACCCATAAAATCCCTGGGGTAACCTTTCTCAATTTTCTAGTACAAATATTTAGGTCACAAAAACTCAATGAAAAGTAAGAATTTCTTATTCAGGAGCTTCCTCATAGTGATCCGTTTGAGCCAGGTAACTAGAATTTTCAGAAGGAGGGGCCGTTAATGACTGTCTCTGTTTTAGTACATATTTTCTTTCCTCATTATTGGGACAAAAAAAATAAAAGTAAACATTTTTATATTTTTGATCCTAATAGTTATGAAATATATTAAATTTACTATTATGCAGCGTCTATCTAGCCAGATGATGGCGCGCTAGTCTCCATTTCACATTATTAGCATGATGGCTTTAAATTGTGCCTAAAGAAATGCATTGTTTACAGACTTTTTTTTGTTTTGTTTATTGAGGTTTGTTCATGAAACAATAAAAAAAGCAGTAAACCAAGTACAAAAAAAAAATAGTAAAAGAAGAAAAAGAAAGGGGAAGTAGAGCACTGATCATGCAGGACCACTCAACCTCCATAGAAAACTCCCCATCCCCCGCCTCTCTCTGTGATAGTAGTCTGTCCCACCCACCTCCTAAACAGAGATAAGAGTGGACCATACAGTGCAAAAATGTTCAGGACAGTAATATAAAAACCAATTTGGACCCCACATAGGGTAGCCACCAACCAAGATAGCTGTTATGGTCATATTATCGCAGCCGATGTACAAAAACAGGAAGCAGATAGCCTGCAGGCCAATTACGCGCTTAAAGGACAACCAACTCCACCCATACTGTACCCAACCCCAGCAGACACCCATGTAGGACTAACCATTCTTCTCAATTGAGGAGGTCCATCAGCCCCAGACTTTCTCAAACTTTGGGCAGCCTCAGTTCAGCTATGTGGTCTTGGGAGTGTAGCATTCACTAGTCCCTTCCAGGCTTGTAATGAAAGAGACAAAGGTTTCTTCCAAGTTTCTTCCAATGTGGAATTATTGCCTTACAGGTATAGTAAAAAAAAAAATGCTCAGCTTGGTTCTTTGGGCTACCATATTCACTAAGCCGTCTATCAAGCCCCTTTACAGACTTGAAGTAATCTTATTGGGTAAATAAAAATGATTACAAAACTCTCTCTGCAAAAGAGGATACTTCTTCGACCACCAATCTGTTCCACTGAGGGCAAATCTTCCTTTGAAGTAGGATGAGAAACTGACACTTCCTGGCGTGTTGATCTCTTGGTCCCCTTCTGTGCTCAGTGGTTCCTCCCGCTGAACTCCACATCGCTACTGTACTGAACACACTGAATCATTTATAATGCCCTTGTTTCAGCTGCTCAGAGAGGTCCAAGACTAATGCTTTCAACTGATTGTTATGGGTGCACAATAAAGCTTTTTGATCTTGGAATGACCATATCCAGGACATTCAATGACACACATGATGCTATCTTCCTTAATTAGTAACAAACAACATTAGGGACTGGTTCACAGCATGATTTCAGCATTCTGAGTGCAATTTTGCATGTGCATTTAGGTGTTTTTTATTGCATTTTTGAAGCGCCTTTTTTTTCTCTTTTCTTATTTTAAATCTTGAAAAATCTTTCAACTGTGTTTTTTTTTTTTTTAATTTTTGTATTTTTACATGCATTTAGATGCACTGTGACACATTCAAAGCTAAAAAAAAAAAAACTGCAGCAGGTTGTACTTTTTGTTGAAAGCACTGGAACTGCCTGCACTGGTGTGAACTAGAGCCTTTGGAACACAAGGCAATTATTGGACATACGTTCTGGGTATGGTTTAAAAATACACTGGAAAGCATCTAAATGACTTAAAAAAACAAATGATGACAACTTGGGGCCAGCTGCCCCCCTCGCCCTCTTGTATATCCAGCACTAAGTGCCTGAGATCAGCTGGGGATCTCCTCCACTGGCTGCAGCCTGGGCCTCCTATGACCGTTCATCCATTATGTCGCAATGAGGAAAAAGGCAGACAGGCAATAAAAAGAAATGTTTACTAGCTTCTGTCCAAAGAAAATAGTGGATTATACATGAATTGTTAGTGAAAGCTTCCATGGAAAAGTTTTGTACTTTGGCAAAACATCAATTGTGGCAATACAAAAAAACAAGCAAGTGTCTGTAAGATAAAAAGTCTGTAATGCCACCCCATATAGGGAAAATGGCTAAAGCGAACCCGTATTAAAGGAAACATGTCGGCAGCTACTGCTGACCACCTGAAAAGTCTAGTTACCTGGCTATAATGCTGATATGATAGCTTCAAAGGTTTTAGGGCTCATTCATACTAGCCACTGCCTTGCAACGCAGCAGCTGCTGTGCATTGCAATCCAGCCAGACCAGCACAGTGTTGATGCATTGTTCACCCTTTTTTTTTTTTCTAACTAACTTTATTGAAATGTCACACATGTGATAGAGTTCTATCAGCTGGCCTGCAGTGACCCACGCTGCATTGGATAAATGTACTGCACACAGTACTTTTTTTCAGCGCACATTGCCTGCACTCTACCGCAACGCAGTGGTGTGAATCGGCTACAATGAAGACCGGACATTTTGCTTTGTCTTGCAGTGGGACTGTGCTGCCAACGCAGTCCCACAGAGATTCCAGAGCTCTCCAAGGTAAGCTGGGTTTCACAAGCACCCCGCCCAAAGTGACTCCTGTCACACACTGCAGCTGGTGTTAACGGACCCTTATGGCCCGTACACACGATCCGAATATCGTACGACTGATCGTACGACCGTTTTCGCTTAATAGTCGAAGGTAGAAATGGAATAGCTAAATAAAGTCACGAAAATTCTCGTACGACAGAAAAAAAAAATCGAAAGTGATGTCATGTGTTGTAATGTATTTGTATTGAATTTTCGGACGACAACTATACTGACTAACCGAAAATCGTATGATCTGGAATCGTACGAGGACAATTTTCGTGCATGCCCGATCGGATGAACGGTCATGACCGGCTGTCAAAAGTAGTGTACACACGATCCGAAAATCGGACGATCCTTCCTCGGACGATCGTTTTTGTACGATATGCGGATCGTGTGTACGGGCCATTAGTCACTAATCAGGAACAAGTATGCTAATCAAGAGTTCTGATTTCACCAGTGGCGGCCGGTAATGCGCAGGGCACAGGGGCGCCGCCCCCCTATCCATGCATCCGGCCCCCCCAATCTACATGCGGGGCACCAGACGCATGGATTCCAATGCTTTTAATTTTTTTGAAGCACGTGATTAGAGCCAGATATAATAAATATCCCTAAAAAATTACATTTTTTTCCTCAGTTTAGGCCGATATGTATTCTTCTACATATTTTTGGTAAAAAAAAATCGCAATGAGCGTATATTGATTGGTTTGCGCAAAAAGTTATAGTGTCTACAAAATAGGGGATCGATTTATAGCATTTTTATTTTTATTTTTTTATTAGTAATGGCGGCATTCTGCGATTTTTATTGTGACTGCGACATTGTGGTGGACAGATCGGACACTTTTGACACTATTTTGGGATCAGTGACATTTATACAGCGATCAGTGCTATAAAAATGCACTGATTACTGTGTAAATGACACTGGCAGGAAAGGGATTAAACACTAGGGGGCGATCAAGGGGTTAAGTGTGTCCTAGGGAGTGATTCTAACTGTTTGGGGGGGGTGGGTTCACTACAAAATGACAGAGATCACTGCTCCCGATGACAGGGAGCAGTAGATCCCTGTCATGTTGCTAGGCAGAACAGGGAAATGCCCGTTCTGCCGCTCCGTGTCACGATTGCGGGCCCTCGGCGGACCCGCGGGCACACTCGCGGAGTACGCGGCGGGTGCGTGTGTGCCCACTAAGCCGTGTCTTAAAGGAGACGTACAGGTACATCCATTTGCCCAGCCATGCCATTATGCCGATGTACATTGTACGCTGGTCGGCAAGCGGTTAATGAATTTTTAATATTCAAAGCAAATTCTCCCATCCATCCATGTCTCCAGGCTTTATTTTGTTGAGAAATCACTTTGAAAAACACCTTCTAGCATTTTTGGACGATTGTGAGTAAGGGCAGATGATTCATGTAGCATATACTTCCTGAAATCCATCTGCCCTTAGCTCAAGCATGCAGGCGGGAGGGTGTGCTTAGCTGAGAGAACCCCCTACTCCTCTCCTGAAGACTCCTGGGATGTGTGACATCATTTGCCTGGGTATGGAAACCAAGAAGTAGCTAAAGAAATTTGAAAACAAAGTTTAAAACAAGTAACTATGATCTACTTTCCTATCTATTTACTAATGCTAGTAGCAGCATTAGGATTAAAAATAGTCAATGTTGACTGAGCAAGTGAAGTTCCGCTTTAAAGAGCAAAAAAACGAATCACAAGGGAGTTGTATCATTAGTTACGCTGTGCTGGACATTGTGAGCACACACATTGTTATTGTACCTCTGCTTTGGGTGTATATTGGGTGAATTCTCTGTCTAGTTTTGTTAATATTATAATGGGATTCTTTATTGCTGACCTTTGACTCCAGGACATTTACCTTAAATGTTAGGTAATCAACCTTCTTGTTCTGTATATAATTAGAAACACTTTGATCTTTTTCTTTATGAAAGGTGGTGTAGCTAAATAATGTGACTAGCTTCAGTGTAATGTACTCTTGTCCCAAAACAGATTATTATTTTTTAATGACTGTTTTTATGCTGTTGATCTACCTGAATAGAGCATTTATATATAAACATGAGCAATTTCCCAGTATAATCATATTTTAGAATGTATTCGTTTAAGGCTGCTTTTATCAGCAGCGAATTACCAGGCACCTTTTTTTTTTTTAAAACTAATGCTGCTTTCACACTGCGGCGTTGGGGGTAAAGCGCCGATATTTTTAGTCGTCTTAGCGGCGCTGTTCGGCCCCTAGTGGGGCCCTTTTCACCCCCACTAGCGGGCGAAAAAGTGTTAAGACCGCTGGCAAAGTGCGGCGCTTTGCCAGTGGTTCGGCAGAGCTGCCCATTGATTTCAATGGGTAGGGGCGCTTTAGGAGTGGTGTATACACCGCCCCTACAGCGCTGCAAAGATGGTGCTTGCAGGACTTTTTTTAACGTCCTGCAAGCGCAACGATCCAGTGTGAAAAGCCAGAGTGACAGGATAGGCTCTTTACAGGCGCTGTGCAGGCACTATTTTTAGTGCTATAGCGCTTATAAAGCGCCTCAGTGTGAAAGCAACCTTACATTAACTATGTCTAAATCCTTTAGGCTTGGTTCACACTGCCGCTACCTGAAAGTCACGCAGCTTATGGTGCGACTTTGCCATGTGACTTCCTGGCGATATGCTGGCGACTTGAGTACTACTTTGATGCGACTTTCGGGAATGCCTGGGTAATTTTCCTGTAATGTCGGATCCAAATTGCTTCAATACAGATGAGGATCCGACTTAGAGATGACTTCCGTTAAAGTCTATGGGCACAAATCTGATAGAAGTTGCCTTGAATTAGTACAGGAACCTTTTTTTAAAGTCAGAGCGACTTCAGTAGTGCTAATTAAGACAGCTCTCATTGACGAACATGGGATTTCACATGTCACATGCTTTGGGGTCTCACAAGTGGGACCCCAAGTTGCGGCAGTGTGAACCGAGCCTTAGTGAACCTTAATGAGTAACAACTTTGGTTTTCGATATTAGACTAGAATGAAAAAAAAATGGATGATCATCTGTCCGATATTCTCATCGTGTGTACTAGACATTAGTCTCACAAAAAAATGAAAAGATGTACTAACACGCTACACCCTCCCTGTTGTACTCGGTCCCCCCCCATCCCTGTTGTACTTTCCTCCATAGGTGATTAGCTGCCACTCCTCATGCACCCAGTGCATTTGAAATACACAACTTCTCATTCTTTCCTTGGGGCTTCCAGGATGGGTCAGATCGATTCAGATTGGTCACATAACAGCATCAATCTGATCCGTCCCGAGAGCCCTAAGGAAAGAAGGGGAAAAAAAGCAGGGCTTTCCAGTCCCTGGACCACTGCACCAGCTGCATGGGCAGTGGCAGCTTACGACCCCTGGAGGTAAGTGCAGCAGGGGGTGGGGAAGGGGGGTTGGGTGTTCACCTTTTTTTTTTTTTTTGTGAAAAGTTGAACTTCTATTTTAAATTGAATCTGTGGAGCTGTGGAGCCCCTAGGACAGAAGGCCTTGACTTCTGTCCTAGGATTTAAAGTAACAATGAATGCATAATCTGGACGTTGCATAGTCTATTCGGATTGTTTTTTTTTTTTTTTTTTTTTGTAAATGTAATTATAGTTGTTTGATGGGCATGTATGTATTAGTATTGTTATAAATTGTAAAAAAAAAAAAAAAAATCTAATTAAAAAAAAAAGGATCTGATTTTAAAAAAACAAAACAAAAACATTGTTTTCATTGGGAAAGGCATTGTCTGGTTGTCTGTTTTTGAGGTAAATATGTGTTAAAGTAACAATAAAACCTTTGGGTTTTTTTTTTCCTTTAAAATAACAAACATGTTATACTTACCTGCTCTGTGCAATGGTATTTCACATAGCTGCCCTGATTCTCCTCTTCTGGGGCTCCCCGTCCATGCCCCTGGCTCCTCCTCTTTGGCGAGTGCCAGTGTTTTTATCAGAATATGTAATGTCACTGCCATCTTGGTACACCCCTCTCTTGGCCGCAGTAAGCCTGCAATCAGAAGGCGGCAGCGGACATATTTTTACACCCACCGAAGTCTTGCATTTTACACTTCTTTTTACCAGTAAACTGAGCTTATAGAGTGTAATACAGTATTTTGAAATCTGTCAGACTCTTTGATGTTGAATTTTAAAAGCAGAGGTGTTCTGTCAGATTAGCAAACCGGTGAGATCAGCAGGCTTGCCGTTGCTTTTAAAATTCAGCATCAAAACATTGTCACTGATTCCACAATACTGTATTACACTATATACGCTCAGTTTACTGGCAAAAATAAGTGTGAAATGCAAGACTTCGGTGGGTGTAAAAAGATGTCTGCCTCCTGACTGCAGGCTTATTGCGGCTGAGTGTGGGGTGTACCAAGATGGCGGTGACAGAACCTCACTTCTGTTACATATTCTGGTGGATAGTGGTATTCTGATAGAACACCCCCATAGGAATCTGCTTCCCATGGAGGCACTTGTGCAGGCTCGATGATTATGTGTACCTATTTAGCAGCACACCTGAATACATGGGTACAATTTCCCCACTAGTCCAAACTAGAAAATGGAAAGCACCTATTGCTCCAGCATACAAGAGTATTTGTATCTGTACATGTTATTACTGGATCTCATTCACACGGACACAGAGGGCCGTACACTGTAAAATATGAGTGTATTTATTTGCCTGGGAGTCCCAGGTGTGTTCATTCAGCCACCCGTACAAATCAATGACGGGCTGCACCTCTACACCAATCAGAAAACACCTGTACTCTTGGATACAGAAATATGCACTTCTATTGACAATGTATTGCCCTTTTTTTCCAGCTGTAAAAATGAACCTTTACACACTACTACATCTTGGAAATAACTAGTATAAATAGCTGTAAAACCAGCAGATGCCAATTTTAACGGTGACCAAAATTTGACTTTTATTGTGCTTTTATTGCATAATTGTGGTTCAATAAGACATAGAATATAGGTGTAAAGTGTTATACTGTTTTTTGTCACAGCCTAGTATAAGAGCACCATTTTATTTTTAAAGGGAAACTCCAAGCAAACTGCTGTAAATACAGTTTTACAAAACTGAAAGGATTTGTAATTCTGTTCATCCAGGCTTGCAATTTACACAGCACTGCACAGCCAGATAATGGCACACTAGTTTTCCAATAAAGTTTTATTTGTCACTGCTCTGCTTCCAGCCCACTCACTGGACAAATAATTTACGTGACAACCTCTGTCCTAGAAATCCAAGAAGTTGTACACAGGCACCCAAGCCCATGCATTTCAAATTCCAGCTAATTCCCCCAACCTGGAAAGTGCAGGAGCTGTATACAACTGCCCATAGACATGAATGGCTGTACTTGGGTATACACTGGTGCTCATGTAAACACTTGTGTAGCATACAGGTTTAAGTGAAATGACCGTATAGCATATACTCATACATAGCTCCCAACTGTCCCTGATTTTGAGGGACTGTCCCTAATTTGGAGCAATATCCCTCTTTCCTCCTCATTTGTCCCTCATTCTGGTCTGATCCATATAGATGTATATAAAATGCACTTTTTATCTATCAAAAAGTGTTTTCCAGTGCTAAACCTTTCATCTGATTTCTAAATTGCTGCATTTGTAAATTCCAAAAGCCAATATAAAGGAATAGTAGTGGTTAAAAAAAAAAAAAAACACATGGGTTTAACCAATCTTGTGTTTTTTTTGTTTTTTTTGTACAATTCTCTTTTAAGGGGGCGTGGCAAGGGGTGTGTCTTATGCCTGCTATTGCTGATAGGTGTCCCTCATTCCCATCTCAAAAAGTTGGGAGGTATGACTCATATGCTATATAAGCAATTACCTGCATACAGACATTCATGTCTATGGGGTGCTGTACGCAGCACTTGTTCGTTCCAGGCGCCGAAAATATGCCAGAATTTAGAATGCACGGGCTCAGGTGCCGGTTAGAAAGAGGCCTACAACTTCCTAGAGTCCTTCCTGCTAATCATACAGAAGGTAGCATGCAGGTTAATTGTCCAGTGAGTGGGCTGTAGGCTGAGCAGTGACAAAAAACTTTATTGGAAAAGCAATGTCCCCTTCTCTGGCTGCATAGGACAGCTGAGTTGTGCAGATCTCAAGCCTGGCTGGACAGAATTACAAATCCTTTCACAAGTAAAACTGTAGTTAATAATTGTATTTACAGCAGTTTGGTTGGAGTTTCTCTTTAAAAGTAAAACGATCCTCTTATACTATACTATGGGAGTTTACGATACATGGGCTCAGGCACCCGCTTGCAAGAGGCCACAAATTGGACCAGGAAATAACAGTGATATTCCTGGCTGTGCAGTGTGGCAGATGTGTGATTCACAAGACTGGCCAAACAAAATTCCAAATCCATTGACATTTTTGGATTTCAGCTCTCTACTGTTTGCAAGGAGTTAATAAGAAACATTTGAATCATGTGAATTTATTAACTTTACATCATGAGGATCTTCCTAGCTTCCCATATTTCTGAATTGCAGTGTTATTTAGTGTATCTTGTGAAAGAAACAGGGAAATAATTAGAGAACATAAGAACAGGGAGCTAGGCAACCTTTGTGTATTCAAATCCTAAACACAAGATAAAATACACTTATTAGCATAAAGGAATGAAGCAGCTTGTCACAAGCCAATGTAAAAGATCCTCCAGCCCTTCGTGGGCAGCAGAGAGGCTGTGTGGAAAGGGAAGCCCTTTGTGGATCCTTGCAGGAAAGCAGAACCTCAGACCCGCGAGGTGCTGGAAAGATGGCGCCTTCCGGCTTGGAAACGGCTCACACTTCCAGGTTGTGGGGAAGCAGGAACTTTGCTGTGGCTACTCAATTCTGGGGTTTCATCTCCTTTTTTAATAACTTCAATACCGGGCACTTTCACCCCCTTTCTGCCCAGGCCAACTTTTCAGCTTTCAGCGCTGTAACATTTTGAATGACAATTGCACAGTCATGCAACACTGTACCCAAATGAAATTTTGATAATTTTTTTCACACAAACAGAGCTTTCTTTTGGTGGTATTTGATCACCTCCTGCGGTTTTTATTTTTTGAGCTATAAACAAAAAAAAGTGACAATTTTGAAAAAAACACAATATTTTTTATATTTTGCTATAAAAAATATCCCAATTAAAAAAAAAATAAATAACATTTTTCCCCTTAGTTTAGGCCAATATGTATTCTTCTACATATTATTGGTAAAAAATCGCAATAAGCGTATATTGAAAATATATAATATAATATATTAAAAGTTATAGCGCCTACAAAATAGGTTATTGATTTATGGTATTTTTACTATTATTTTTTTTTTTTTACTAGTAATGGCGGTGATATGCGATTTTAATCAGGACTGCAACATTGCGGCGGACAGCTCAGACACTTTTGACACTATTTTGGGACCACTGACATTTATACAGCGATCAGAGCTATAAATAGCCATTGCTTACTGTAAAAATGTCACTGGCAGGGAAGGAGTTAACACTAGGGGGCGATCAAGGGGTTAAATGTGTTACCTAGGGAGTTGATTCTAACTGTGGGGGGATGGGACTGACTGGGGGAGGAGACATTTGCTTAACAGAAATCGATTCTTTAAATTAAATTCTGTCAAAAGGGACACGTTGTTAAATGTTCCTCAATCAGCAGCTGCAACCAATCACTTGCAGTCACTGATCAGTGTATATCCACTGTCACAATACAATGTCCTCCATCTAGCTCATTTATGTGGATGGAGGAATTGGTTCAGGTTTTTTTTCTGTTCAGCCTAATGGCTGAATCATACCTCCCAACCGTCCCAGATTGCCCGTGAAAGTCCCGCTGTGGGAGGTCTGTCCCGCGTCCCGGGCACCTTCATTCCGGGACAATACAATGTCCCGGAATTGCCCCATTGGCCGATCTGATGCCCCCTAAAAATTGCCGCCGCACTGCCGCTGTCCCTCACTGCTTGGCGCTATACTGGTTCTGGCCAAGACCGCTTCATTTCACCCCCAGACGCTGCCTGGCTAACTGCCAAAACAACTGGTTGCTAGGCATGGCCCGCCTGGCGTTTAACAACCAGTGACGTCACGACGAGGAGTAGAGTGGAGCCCCAGCATTCAGTGCGAGCTGGAGGAGGATTCCTCCTCGCGCCTAAGCTCTGCCCCCCCAACTCCAGGTCTCCCCTGAAGGCTGTTCCCGCTCTGAAAGAAAGGTAGGAGAAATGCTCCATGCATTGTCCTGACACTGAGTACACTCATGGTCACTCTTCTCCCTCCCATACACTGCCCCCCTCCAGTCATGCTGCATACCTCCCAACTCATTTCCCCTGGCCTGGTTGCAAACTCCAACACTGCCATGATGAGAAATCAACTGCTGACCACATTGTGACTAAAAGTAGGCCATGCTCTACATGCATGCACTCATCTGGACCACAAACAGCACCAAAGATGGTCTGAACCTGTCCATGTCATGGCATGTGCCTATATATCACCTTCTCACAAGGTACCCCAATGTGGTTGAGTAGTCCTCATCCTGGGCCCATGGCTCTCCTCTATTGTTGAGTGTTTGCATGCCTTTAACATCACAAATCTGCAGATTTTTTTTTTTTTTTTTTTTTTTTTTAACAAAGTAGTTCTCTGGTGGGTACAAATAGCTGTTTGATAAACCTAAACTTCATTTTTATTGTGTCTGATTGACCAGTAACTCTCTTTCTGCTGCAAGTAACTAATTGCTGTGGGTGTCCAGTCACTTTACTGGTTGTTGTCGGTGCCTCCTCACCTGACCATTTGCTTTAGGTTCTCAATTGTGTAACCGCTTGCTTTAGTTTTCCTTTCACTTGACTGATTGTTATGGGGACCCAATCACCTGTCTGGTTGCTTTGGAGACCCTTTCACCTGACTGGTTGCTGTGGGGATATGGCTGGTTGCTATGGGGACCCTTTCATCTGACTAGTTGCTATTTTCACATACTGGTTGCTAAGGAGACTTTGTCTCCTGACTAGTTTCTGGGGGGTATGAGCGGTTGCTATGGGAACTCTTTTACATGAATGGCTGTTGTGGAGATATGACTGATTGCTGTTGGGCCTTTCTTACTGGACTAGTTGCTATAGGGACTCTTTCCCATACTGGTTGCTAAGGGGACTTTTTCACCTGACTAGTTTCTATGGGAATTCTATCACTTGACTAGTTGCTATGGGGCCCTTTCACCTGACTAGTTGCTGGGGGATATGACTGGTTACTATGGAGACCCTTTCACCTGGCTGGTTGCTGTGGGGATATGACTGTTTGCTATGGGTACTCTATCACCTGACTGGTTACTATGAGGACCCTTTCACCTGACTAGTTGCTATGCAGACTTTTCCACATACTGGTTGCTAAGGGGACTTTTTCACCGGACTAGTTGATGGGGGATACATCTCACAACTGTCCCTGATGTTGAGGGACTGTCCCACATTCCTAACTAAGTCCCTCTGTCCCTCCTTCCTCCTCATTTGTCCCTCATTTTGGTCTGATCTATATAATTGTATATAAAATGCACTACTTATCTATCAAAACGTGTTTCCCAGTGCTAAACCTTTTTTATCCAATTTCTAAATTGATGCATTTGTGAATTTCAAAAGCCAATATAAAAGAATAGTAGTGGTAAAAAAGCACTTGTGGGTTTAACTAATCATTTTTTTAGTACAATTCTCCTTTAAGGGGGCGTGGCAGGGGGCGTGTCATATGCCTGCATACTTTTGCTACTAGGTGTCCCTCATTCCCATCTCAGAAAGTTGGAAGGTATGGCTGAACGAATAAAAAAAAAAAAAGAACTAACAGTGTATGACAAGCTTAAAGTATAACTAAAGGCAAAACTTATTTTTTTATTTTTAGCTTTGGATAAAGCAGAGATGGATTAGAGCACCTGTCTGTGTTTTATTGCTGTCTGTGTCCCCATTAGATAGATTCACCCTCTCTGTATTTGTCGTGTTTACCATTATCATTGAAACTGAGGGGAAATCTTCCAATTGGGCCACTAGTACTTGTGACCTGGGGGGAACCGTAAGAGGTTCCTTTAATTTTTTTTTTTTTTAACTTTTATTTATTGAGATTTTAGGGGTTCCCTTAATTTGCAGGGATTTCTTCTTACTTCCTGTTTTGGCTATGGCACAGGAAGTGGAGATAAATCAGAGGGCAAAAAAAACCTGACCGGGGTTATTGCTGGTTTCTCCTGCATGACAACAGATACCTCATTTAAACGCATCAAAAATGCATGTCAAAAAAACGCAAAACGCACCAGAAAATATCAACTGCAACCTGCATAGGTGTGAACCTAGCCTTAGGCCTGGTTCACACCTATGCCAGTGGCTGCAGGTGAGGGTATCACAGCGATTCCCCCACCCGCAGTGAAAACTCGCTGCTGTGAGAAAATGTGCAGGGCTGCCATTTATTCATTTATTTAAAAATGCAGCACATTTGTGGGTGCAGGGATTGCGGGTAAACTGCATGGTCAAAATGACCATGCGATTTCCCTGTGGGACCTGTTTTTAAAAGGGTGTATGCACATTTTTTTTTTTTTTGCAGAAAACATGACTGGGCCGCGGTGCCCGAGCAAACACGGCCTACACACACATAGGCGTGTACCAGGCCTTAGGGCCGGTTTACACCACATGCAGCCCAGTATGTTTATTTCTCTATCAAAAATGTGTGAATTTATATGGTGTCCAGTGGTATAGTTCGCACCAGTGCGGTCAGCTCCAGTTCCAGAAAAATAAGTAGAACGTGCTTTATTTTTGTCTGCACTGAACTGTACAGGAACACAGTAAAATGCATAAGAAACACACCGGAATGCACATGTCTTTATTTAAGGTGAAGAGAAAAAAAAAAAAAGAGGGGAAAAATGCACTGAAACGCATCAAAAATGCGCATATAGAAACACATCCGGAATGCACCTGGACTGCGTTTCTATGGTGTGAACGAGCCCTTAAAGATTCCTAAGCTGAAAATATTACATTTCTGTTCTTGGATTTTATTTGCTGATATGGAGCCTATCTTAATTTAAAAAAAAAATGTGATACTCTTTCTATAAAAAAAAAAAAATCTTCTGTCTTCTTATCTTTCTTCTTTTTGATGGTGCCAATGCTAGCATCAGAATTACAAGATAATTGGTAACAGAATATAGAACAATTGGATCCACAAAGTGGGGGGTGGGTAGATGTTGTTTGAATATAGAGCCTTCCCTACACTTGGGAGTGGGAGATCCCAAGGGCATTCTGCCATGTAACACCATTCTGACTTGTGAATGTATACATAACAGGTCACCCGATTAGTTTTAATTATAGCTCAGAATGACATGTAAAAAAAAAAGAATACAAAGCTAGCCAGTACTCTGAGAACTAGGACATGTCATCTGAGGATCTAAGGGATGCAAGTGTAAGGAGACACTGGTAACATGGCTGATGTCC
This sequence comes from Aquarana catesbeiana, assembly GCF_042186555.1. Taxonomy (NCBI): domain Eukaryota; kingdom Metazoa; phylum Chordata; class Amphibia; order Anura; family Ranidae; genus Aquarana; species Aquarana catesbeiana. The sequence goes on from NC_133325.1 coordinate 204,089,911, forward strand.
TCACTAAAGCCACGGGAAACTCGTTAATAAAAAAAAAATTGTGTTGGCATCATTTCCATTCATAGGTCGGAGAGGGATTTGGAATTCACTGCACTACAAATGCATATTTTAGGTAGATTAAAGCACTATTTTAGGTAAAACATAAAGTTCATGAAAAGTCCAACCACATGATGTGCTATAAATAAATAAAATGTCCACAAATTCATGAAGGAACAATACAGCCACATACAGTAAAGTGCAAAAGAACGTCTGTGTAGAAAAGTGGTCTGGAATAAACAAAAAACAGCTTGGTGTCCCGGGGGGACCATGATCTTCACCACTGTGAGCACCACCAAGAAGGATATCAAGGTCGCTTACTAGATGTTTAGACCTCTGAATATAGGAGATCTAACAGCATTTTTGGGAAAAATCCCACAGTGGATGGAAGGGTGGATGACCTACGATCACACAGCCAGCCAACAAGGTTAAAGGGTGGAGGTGTGGAAAACGAGCCTCCGCTAGTACTACTCACATAAGAAGAAAATATATTGGCATATCTCCTAGACAACCTAACAACCCGACAGGCGTGATGACGTCTCTGCTTGTATATGAATATAGTGTCAGCAGGTGGCAATTTTGGCTTCTTTATGCATGGTTTTTCGGCCATTCCTTACCTAGTTTGTTGAAAAAGTCTTCAGAGCAAATATTGTCCAAATACAAAAGGGATGTGTATTCTTACTTAAATCTTGGTGTGCTTTGTGTATTTCTTCCAGATTTGTGCAGTAGTCCAGCATAAAACTTGACCTCTGTATAGGAGCTTCCTGTAATAAAGACTGATCACTGCTGCTTTCTCTCTGTATGCAGGGTGGCTGGTCTTGTCTCTGCACCCCCCCCCCTGTAGTTTTCCCAAGGCACCATGTAGTGGTTGGGGACTGCCGGGTCCCTCCCGCAGCGCTGATGTCTGCTCAGGCTATGTACAGCACAGTGATGATGTCCAAACTTTTACAAGGTAATAGCTCGAATTGCAAAGGCATTTGGTAGACACAAAGAAAAATAAGTAACAACATTTTGATATAGAATAAGTCAGAGCAGTGACTCCCCCACCCCCCCAGAGATACCATTAGAGAGAAAGAGAGAGTCCAAAGGGACAGGAATGTGGCTCGGAACAGGGCCTGACAGGAGGGTGAGGGGGCACTCTGCACACCACATTACTTTTCTCTTTGGAGTGCCCAAAGGTGTCCCAGATCTGTTACAATCCTATAGTCCTATAGTGTATGCTAAAAAAAAAAAAAATTGCTGTGTGCCGCTAAAGTGTTCAGGTTTGACTGAAGAAAAAGTGACAACCCTATTTGTGCTCCTCGTGCTGTGATGTTTTTATTTTGTACCTTTTGATGTGTACCAATAAAGAAATCGATGTCCTTACAGAGTGTGCGGCCATCGACTTCCTTCTTATTTCTACTACTCGGAGGAGAGCTGGGTGGCCCCCTTGTCTTTGGATGTGATATATGGGCCTTGTTCTTATACACCTCAAGCAGTGTTTTCTCCTGTTGGAGTAATGCAGGGGTACCTCAGGGGCACATGTTTTCTATGTGCCCTTTTCACACCACATCGCTGCGCTGATGTGCACTGTACAAAAATACAGATATTTCACATGTTTTCAAAGCGCAACTCTCTGCACCACATGTCGGTGCACTGCAGCAAGTTACAGTGTATAGACTTGAATGAAGTGACTCTTTGTAACTCTTCAATAAAGTAAAAAAAAAAAAAAATGTAAACAGTTCGATGTGTTGTAAAAACAAAACACACCGCTCCTACACAACAGATGACAACCTGCAGCGTTGTAGTGGAAACAAGTCCTAAAGGACCAAGACAGCCCATACAAATGCCTGGCATATGGGATGGAGATATTCCCAGTATTTTATACATTTTTTAGACTGTAAGCTCTAACGGGCAGGGCACTCTGATCCCTCCTGTATTGATTTGTATTTTAACTGTACTGTCTGCCCTTATGTTGTAAAGTGCTGTGCAAACTGTTGGCGCTATATAAATCCTGTATAATAATAATCATTTGTTTGGTTCAGCATAGAGAAAAGGATTGAGCAATCACTGGGGGAGAGTGACACTCTGCCATCAGAGCAATACAGCTTGGCCACGTCTGATTGGATAGTTAAAAGCAGCATGCTCGCTGATTAGTTATATCTGTGGTCTCTCCTCCAATCAGCAAGCTCTATTTGTTGCACTGTGCAACACTGTAAAGCCTGACTGCCTTTTGTTGCTGCTAGTCTGAATGTTACTACACAGGGGATAGTGCAAAGACAGAATTACAGTTAAATACTATTTTGTTTCATCATTGCACACCTGCATTATATGTGTTTTATATCTGAATATATGAATAAATTATTATCCATGTATCACTTTGTGTTTGCAGTTTTTTTTTTTAGTGCAAAACAAAAAAAAAAAAACAAAAAAAAAACTAAAGCAAAGATTAAAATTCTACTAGTTGGAATAGACATTGTATGAAAAAAAACCATGCTGTGTTTTGTGTCGGGACCAGGGATGAAATGGTTAAGTATGAAGTCAACAGGTAGAGGCACATCCAGGTATGTGATCTGTTTGTTTTGCAAGGTGCTACAAATGCTCGCTCTGTGCAATCTGACACCATGTAGGCCGGCCTGACTTGCCTAGGAAAGCAGGCAGCAATGTAAGAGAACTGGAATTTCAGGTCTTGGTCAGTAATAGCAGCCGGCCCTCCCAGGGCTGAGACTGGCGATTTGCTGTCAGTTTCAAACTCAAAACAGAAATAAGGGACAGAGATGTATTCCCAGCGTCTGATCTGCCCACAACCAGCTTCAGGGTGAATATTATGAAGGTAAGTGGTGTTTTTGTCTCTATAGCACAATAGGTAGGTGCCGATTTCTAGGCCTGATCTCTGCAGGGACAAGTGCAATTTCGCAGGTATGTTTGTTGCCATTGGTAAAATCGTGTCTAATACCAATGAATTCACACAAGGTTGTGTGATCTCTAACCCTTGTCCTAAGGATTTCAAGGGGCCCGGCATAGGAGAAGTGATTGGGGGGAGTTGCACGTTTGCTATTAGAACTTGCCCCCAAGTATTTGTGTATAGCAGAGAGCAGTTTGTTTACAAATGGTGGGATCATGTACTCCTGAACATTAAATGGTATGTCTAAAGAACACAGACTTTGTACCTGATTCTGTTTTATGGTTTTTGTAGTTTGTGAGATGTTAATGAAGTAAAGGAATGACAGCTGAGCTTGTTTTAGATCAGGGCCTGTGCATGTTAATTCATTTTTTGAAGCCATTGTATGATCAGATATGGAGTTCTCTGCAACTGGCGGAGTACATTTCAGTGCCAGGTGAGTCAGAGGAGCCTTCTGCTGGAAGGAGTCTAGGCAGCAATAAGATATCTCTGCCCAGCACCCCTGTGATACCCCATCTATCACTATATTAGAATGTGGTATCGTACTTATGCCGCGTACACGCGGTTGGATTTTCCGACAGGAAATGTTCAATAGGCGCTTGTTGTCAGAAATTCTAACCGTGTGTAGGCTCCATCAGACATTTTCCATCGGAATTTCCACCAAACAAAATTTGAGATCTGGATGTCAAATTTTCCGACAACAAAATCCGTTGTTAGAAATTCCAATCGTGTGTACACAATATCGACGCACAAAGTTCCATGCATGCTCAGAATTAAACAGAAGAGCCGCACTGGCTATTGAACTTCCTTTTTCTCGGCTCGTCGTACGTGTTTTACGTCACCGTGTTCTTGACGTTCGGAATTTCCGACCAGATTTGTGTGACTGTGTGCATGCAAGACAAGTTTGAGCCAACATCCGTCGGAAAAAAAACATGGATTTTAGTGTCGGAATGTGGGATCGTGTGTACACGGCATTACACTAACATGACTTGTATTAACACCTGTGTGATCTGTCAGGCTTTGGCCATCGTGTGACAGTGCCATTCTTATGATTGTCAATGGGGCCTGTTCACACTTGTGCAGTGCACTTGGAAATAGGTACAGGTGCCTCTTTTGCCTCAATAGACTTCAATGGAAGCACATGAAAAGTATACAAAAAAAAACACAAAACTTGCATGAAGTGTAGACCCAGCCCATGTAATTTTTTTTTTTTTAGACCCCTTTCACACTGAGGCGCTTTTCAGGCACTTTCACGCAAAAAAAAAAAAAAATGCCTGAAAAGCTCACAGAAACATATTTTCATTAAAATCAATGAATTCTTTCACACTGGGGCAGTGCACTGGCAGGGTGGTGAAAAAACACCCCTCTCCATTGAAATTAATGGAAAGCGCCTGAAAAGCTCTTTAAAAGTGCTCAGTGTTTTGCTGGCAGTTTACAAGCGGCTTTAGAAAGAACATGCAGAAGTTGAGAATTGATAGACAAGCATGCAAAGCATTACATGATCAAAAAATCCTTGCTATTACTTTTTATTTGGCATGGAAAGGTATGTGAGATAACGTAATGGAACATTAGGTTGACAACCTTTTGAAGCCGAGGATCTTACATCATTGGCCAGCAGACTATTTGAACCCTAGCCACAAAAGACATGGACCAACTATACATACATCCATTTCTCACTTTAAATCTAACTAAAGTTTTGGTAGGCAAAGTGCTTATTTGCAGGGTGTAATGTAAGGTTCAACAAGTTGAAAGAGTGGAATAATTAAACCAGTTGTAAAGCGCTTTTTTTTTTTTTTTTCCTGAAAATAAAAATCAGGTTATACTTACCTGCCCTGTGCAGTGGTTTTGCACAGAGCAGCCCCAGAACTCCTCTTCTGGGGTCCCCCGCCAGCGATGTTGGCTCCTCCTCTGAGTGTGCCCATGGGCAAGCAGCTTGCTATGGGGGCACTCGTGCGGGCGTGAATCGAAGCTGGGCTATGTGCATCTACTGACGCACACAGGGCTGCTTGGCGCCCCGCTCCCTCCTCACAGGAGTCTTCTGTAAGAAGAAAAAAGGGGGAAGAGCAGCTGAAGACGGGCATATGGCTGGATCAAGATCAGGCTCAGGTAAGTGTTTAAGGGGGGCTGGGGGAGCAGCTTTTATAAGTATTTTTTTTTTTTTAACTTAAGCCCTGGTTCACACCAGAGCGGCTTTGAATTTGCGCTACTTCAGAGCTAAGTGCGATTTGAATCTCAGACTTCATTGCGGCTTGCGACTTTATTTTAACAGAAGTCAATGCAAGTCTCATTAAAATCGCAGAAAAGTAGCGCAGGAACCTTTTTCAAAGTCGCTGCGACTTGAATCGCACAATTTGAATGGTTCCGTTGCCGAAAATAGGGTGTGACTTGTCATGCGATTTTTTTTTTTTTTTTTAACTGTCAAATCGTGTGACAAATCACATTGGTGTGATCGAGGGCTAATGCAGAGAATGCATTAACATAAAAAAATCTTTTGCCTTTATTACCACTTTAATATGGAACTAACTAGCGCAAGATGGCAAATGTTGACTGTTTTTTATAAAATAAATTCAGAACACATCAAATCTTAACCCCAACAGCAAAACCTCATGTAACCTGTTAATTCATTTCCATATTTTTAAATATGCAGCTTTTACCAATATAATACCTGGTAATCCTGCTATGAATGTCTTTCTTAGGGCACTTTCTGTCTAATGCCGCGTACACACGATCGCACATTCCAACAACAAAATCCATGTTTTTTTCCGACGGATGTTGGCTCAAACTTGTTTTGCATACACACTGTCACACAAATCTTGTCGGGAATTCCGATTGCCAAGAACGCGGTGACGTACAACACGTACGACGAGCCAAGAAAAATGAAGTTCGATAGCCAGTGCGGCTCTTCTGCTTGATTCCCAGCATGCGTGGAACGGAACGGATTTTGTTGTCGGAAAATTTTGAGATCCAGATCTTAAATTTTGTTTGTTGGAAATTCCGACAGAAAATGTCCGATGGAGCCTACACACGGTCGGAATTTCCGACAACAAGCTCCCATCGAACATTTCCCGTCGGAAAATCCAACTGCGTGTACGCAGCAATAGAGTGACACCTGTCTCCAAGTTGTGCACCTGCGACCACAAGCAACTCTACCAACACACATTGTGCAGATATGGTCCACTGTTGAGGAATTCAGTCTGGTCCTGAGCACATGCATATAGACCAGAAGCAACTAAAAGAGGCTGGAGGAAATCGGCAGCATGTAAATGCAACAAACGATCCAAGCAAAGGTGAAAATAGTATTTGATGGTAAACAAGTTGCAGCAACACACAAGTGTAAACAGCTATGTGTGAAAGAGAAAATGATATTTAGTCTCGGTTCACACTGGTGCGATGCGGGATCCCGCACGATTCCTGTGCGGGTTCCCGCACGATTCCTGTGCCGGTTCCCGCATCACATCTGACTCACAAGAAGTTCAGACTGCTCTCTGCCAACCGCTGCGGGTGTCAATGTAAAGTTAATGACACCCCCAAATCGGTTTTCAGAGTCCTGACCTCCACCTGTTAGAACACCTTTGGGATGAATTTGAGCGTAGACTGCGACAGCCTTCCCAGAAGAGTTGAAGCTGTTATAGCTGCAAGGGGTGGGCCAACTCAGTATTGAACCCTACGGACTAAGACTGGGATGCCATTAAAGTTCATGTGCGTGTAAAGGCAGGCCCCCCCACACTTTTGGTAATATAGTGTAGGTGATGGTAGATAATATAACACCCTTAACGGTACAAAAACCTGGGGTGTAATGTACATTAATCCTTATGATGTGACCAATATCCCCTACATGTTTCACGGACAATTCCGCTTCTTCAGGAAGCCTTTTGTAGATGCCGGTCCTCATTTGTAAGCACATATAGCTTCCCCCCCACTACACCTCCAGTGTTACTGTTTATTGTGTATAGCACTCTACTTAGCTGATTTACATGTTTCTTTACAGATGTTATCCAAAAACACTCCTCCTGAAAAAGCGGAAATGTCCATGAAATGTAGAGGATATTGGTCACATTATGAGGATTATGTACATTACACCCCAGGTTTTTGCATCGTTTAGGGTGTTACATTATCTAGCGTCACCCATGTTTTTATGCTTCAATTGATCTTTTGTGTATCTGAGATGTATGCCATTTAAATCATTGTATCTGGATACAACTATATTTTTAAATCGTGTATCAATAAAAATATACATTTTAAACTTTTTATGCAGTCTTTGGGTACCGAGATAGTCCATTTCTTCCCTTGTTCTCTGGCGACCATTGGGGATGGTCTTTGGTTTTCTCCAATTGTTATATTCGGATGATGGTACTCCTCCTGTTATTTATTGAACTATCTGCAATAGAGTGAAAATATATGTGTCACTGGCGCAAAACCTATCCTATCAAAAATAGTGTAAGTGGTATTTATAGCTGCTGCATCCAAAAAATATTTTTCAGAGAAAAATTAAATTAAAAGTGCTATGTGAGTGGATGCGCTGCTCCCATCTGTGCTCTCTATATTACCTGTGTATGTGCTATCTTAATAGCCTAATTTGGTTCACCATCCACTTAACAGGTTATATCTCATTTATACAATAATCATATGTTTGTATAATTCATCACATGTGAACAACAACTTAATCCAAATACTTTAAATCATATAAAAAAGTCCAGTGACATATGTCACATAATGATAGACTCTTCTTCATATATGTTGCAAATCATCCATTATAATTGCCGTGGGCGGCGTGCTCTTGTGTGTGGTATCAGATTAAAGTGACTTAGTGCTTCACCACCACCTGTGAGATTTGCCACTCACCAGATTAATCTTTAAAACTGCACCTTTGGTTCATTAACAGGGATAACCATTCCACTCAAAGGAAACTTTCTCCAATATCTATACCAGGTCCTCAATGTTCCTCATGCAAACGGATAAAAAACCATCATCGCGCAATAACGTTTAAAACCTTTATTCCATACATAAAAAACACTTTGCACTCACATTTCCAAGTGCCATTAGGCCGGCACCGAGCTTTTCCCGCAGTTAAGGACGGGTGGGCACTGCAGCCCGGTTCGTCTGGTGTGTGCTAGATGGTCTCCGTTGCCGCTTACGTTCCCCCCTGTTTGCGTTCGCGTCCTCTCCAAACCCCGTTCGTTCCCGGTCACGTGGGTACGGTAATCTCCCAGCAGCCTCTACGCGTTTCGCAATCAAATTTGCGTCATCAGGAAGCCTTCCTGATGACGCAAATTTGATTGCGAAACGCGTAGAGGCTGCTGGGAGATTACCGTACCCACGTGACCGGGAACGAACGGGGTTTGGAGAGGACGCGAACGCAAACAGGGGGGAACGTAAGCGGCAACGGAGACCATCTAGCACACACCAGACGAACCGGGCTGCAGTGCCCACCCGTCCTTAACTGCGGGAAAAGCTCGGTGCCGGCCTAATGGCACTTGGAAATGTGAGTGCAAAGTGTTTTTTATGTATGGAATAAAGGTTTTAAACGTTATTGCGCGATGATGGTTTTTTATCCGTTTGCATGAGGAACATTGAGGACCTGGTATAGATATTGGAGAAAGTTTCCTTTGAGTGGAGTGGTTATCCCTGTTAATGAACCAAAGGTGCAGTTTTAAAGATTAATCTGGTGAGTGGCAAATCTCACAGGTGGTGGTGAAGCACTAAGTCACTTTAATCTGATACCACACACAAGAGCACGCCGCCCACGGCAATTATAATGGATGATTTGCAACATATATGAAGAAGAGTCTATCATTATGTGACATATGTCACTGGACTTTTTTATATGATTTAAAGTATTTGGATTAAGTTGTTGTTCACATGTGATGAATTATACAAACATATGATTATTGTATAAATGAGATATAACCTGTTAAGTGGATGGTGAACCAAATTAGGCTATTAAGATAGCACATACACAGGTAATATAGAGAGCACAGATGGGAGCAGCGCATCCACTCACATAGCACTTTTAATCTGCAATAGAGGCTTTCATCACTTATTGCATCCCTATTTAGGGTGTAACATGAAACATGATTCACCATCCCCACCCCCAAACTGTTGCCACTTAATCTGCATCGAATTCTTCCACTGCCTCATCCATTCACAGATCTGATCACAGTGGCAGAGGGATTCTTGGATTGTGGTTGTCACTGTACTCCTAGACCTTTCTTTACCTTGTCCCAACCTATAATGGTAGGTCTATAGCTCCATACAGTCCTGGGGCTGGATGGGGCTGGAGAAAGAGTGGAGAAACCTGTGAAGCACATCCCTAATCAAGTGTTTGTTTTTGTAATTCTTTGCGGTCTCCAATACAAAAACATGAATAAATGCAATATTTTTCCTTTCTTAATGTGGTTGTTGGATAGTTGAAGTGCTACCCCCAGCTGCGCGTCTAAATGAGCCCTTAGGCCCCTTTCACGCGGACACCTCCGTCTTGCGGATTTCCCTTGCTCAGCGGGGGAGGACACGGGCATGTGAGACAGGACACAGTCCAGCTCTTCTCTATGAGGAAGTCCGGTGGAAATGGACCGCCTGTCCGTTTTTATGCGATACGATTCGATCCAACAAATGGATGGAAAATAGGACCACCATCCGTCTGGATTTTGCGGGCAGAATCAGATCAGATGGCAGCGGATGTCAGCGGACATGTATCCACCGCTCAATAGAGGAGACTGCAAGGTCTGATCTGGTGGGCCTGATCGGAAAGCCTGTGTGAAGGACCCTTTGTGTAGCACTGACATTTTAATTTGCATGGAAGGCATTGATGTGCAATTGTGGGGTATCCCGCCGAGAAGCTGTCCATGCCAACAGGCAGTCCATAGGTCACAGTTGCAGGGTGGGGAATGCCGCTACTGCATATGATGTTGGCTTTGACAGCTTCCCAGCAGGATAGCTTAGGCAGATTCGGACTTGTGTCTGGCTCATCCCTAGTGACAGACAGAATAAAAATTTGGAAGTAAATTGTATTTGTACTGGTATTTTCGGACGAAAACCGTACCGATTTAAACGAAAATCGTATGAGCTGGTAACGTACGAGAAAAATTTTCCATTCGGATAATTTTGGACAAAGTGTCATGATTGGCTCTCGAGAGCTGTGTACTAATGATCAGATTATGATACGATCGCCTCAAATGCAGTATTTTTCATCCAGTTTTCTGATCGTGTGCTTAAATATCCCCCCTCCCAAGTTCAGCTTCAAAACCACAAAACTAATGATGCTTTACAATTCAAACAAGCTATTTGAAATTAGCCATACAAAAAGCAGGTGCACTGTGTTAATAAGTCATTGAGGAAAATACTGTGGGATTGTAGAAAATTAGCCTAAAATGAAATGTATTGTTAGAATATTTCTAAGGGAACCAGAAGCCAAATCTCCATGAATTAATAATAATAACAATATTATAAAATATATATTATAATATAATTTTTATTTAAAAAAAATAATAAATTCTATAATATATCAGAACCTACATAAACTGCTCTTCTGCCCTAATAGATATCCCCAGACAAGTGTTCTCTGTAGTACACAGGTGGTTTCATATTTCTATTTTTTGTCTTAGATTTTGCTGTTGCTATCCAGGTTGCATGTGTTCACAATGGGGGCTGGGTGAGGCCCTCTATGAACAGGCCTCACCAGTTTCTCTACTTGCAGCAGCGATAGTCTGTTTTTCTGTTTTTTTTTTTTTCTTTAGGGGTGGGTCTCATTTATCTATTTTATCCAGTGCTATGAACTGAATTTTTTGTGTTTCAATATGAAACGTTTGCAAAGTTGCAAGGTAGTACAAGCAAGTGCTGCTAATACAAATCCAAGCAGTTCATCACTAATATAAGAGAGATATACAGCTTCAAGCTCCTTCACAATCATTTAAGGTGCAAGTTTCAAAGGATATTGGGGGCATTTATAAGTAGGTTCCACCAGGTCTGTACAGGGAGCACTGGTTACTCCAGTCCCAAGAAAACGCAGTTTGGTAGAGGAAAACTAATTATTCTGTAGTGGAAAGCACGACCACCTCTCTGATAACCTGTGGTTTGCTGGATGACACCTCAATTACAAGTCATTGGGTTGAAGCCCATAAGTAAGTAAATTGGATATGGTGAGATTAGAGAACAAAAGATTTGAAAATAAAAAGTAACATTTAGAAGAAGAGGTGGGAAATTGAAAAAAAAGGGTTTCCGGGATGGGTTGAGGGCAGGGAGCCTGGAAATTTAACCATACCACCTTGTATCCAAATGTAGGCCAGCCCTACACGGGTGGGTCGAAGTCTTTCGGTATCCAATTTACTTACTTATGAGCTTGAGCTATTTTGCAAAGAAGAATGGGCAAAAATTCACTCTCTCTAGATGTGCAAAGCTGGTAGAGACATACCCAAAAAGACTTGCAGCTGTAATTGCAGCGAAAGGTGGTTCTACAAAGTATTGACTCAGGGGGGCTGAATACAAATGCACACCACACTGTTCACATATTTATTTGTAAAAAAATTGAAAACCATTTATCAGTTTCCTTCCACTTCACAATTATGTGCCACTTTGTGTTGATCTATAACATAAAATCCCAATAAAATAAATTTACATTTTTGGTTGTAACATGACAAAATGTGGAAAATTTTAAGGGGTATGAATACTACTTTTTCAAGGCACTGTAGATTCATTACACACGGTGCTATATTTCAAGCATTTCTTTCTTTAAATTTTGATGATTAGGGCTTACAGCTAGTGAAAAGCCAACATTCAGTATCTCTAAAAAATAGAATATTGTGAAAAAGTTAAATATTGTAGACTCATGGTGTCACACTCTCTAATCGGCTAATTAACTCAAAACACTTGTAAGGGTTTCCTGAGCCTTTAAATGGTCTCTCAGTCTGGTTCAGTAGGTTACACAATCGTGGGGAAGACTGCTGACATTGATTTCCTCCACAAGGAGGGTAAGTCACAAAAGGTCATTGCTAAAGAAGCTGGCTGTTCAGAGTGCTGTATCCAAGCATATTAATGGAAATTTGAGTGGAAGGAAAAAGTGTGTTATGCCGCGTACACACGACCGGACTTTACGGCATACTTTGCCAGGCGGACTTTACGACGGACTTTCCGAATGAACGGACTTGCCTACACACGATCAACCAAAGTCCGACGGATTCGTACGTGATGACGTACGACCGGACTAAAACAAGGAAGGTCATAGCCAGTAGCCAATAACTGCCCTAGCCTTGGTTTTTGTCCGTTGGACTAGCATACAGACGAGCGGACTTTTCTACCGGACTCGAGTCCGTCGGATAGATTTGAAACATGTTTCAAATCTAAGTCCGTCAAACTTTTGATAAAACAAAGTCCACTGGAGCCCACACACGATCGAATTGTCCGACAAAATCCGGTACGCCGGACCAAGTATGCCGTAAAGTCCGATCATGTGTACGCCGCATTAGAAAAAGGTGCAAAAGCAATGGTGATTGAGAGGATTTGAAGCAAAGGCCATTCAAGAATATGGATAAGGTTCACAAGGAGTGGACTATGGATGGTGTCAGTGCTTCAAGAGCCACCACACACAGAAGTATCCAGGACAATGGGCTACAACTGTTGCATTCCTTGTGTCAAGCCACAACGTCAGAAGCGTCTTACCTGGGCTAAGGAGAAAAAGGACTGTACTGTTGCCCAGTGGTCCAAAGTTCTTTTTGCATTTCATTTGGAAATCAAGATCCCAGAGTCTGGAGAAAGAGAGGCACAGAATCCAAGTTGCATGAGGTCCAGTGTGAATTTTCGACAGTCAGTGATGATTCGGGGAGCCATGTCATCTGCTGGTGTTGGTCCACTTTGCTTTATCAAGTCCAAAGTCAGCGCAGCCCTGTACCAGGAAATTATAGAGCACTTCATGCTTCCCTCTGCTGACCAGTTTTATGGAGATGCTGATTTCACTTTCCAGCAGGACTTTGCACCTGCCCACACTGCCAAAAGTACCAATACCTGTTTTAATGTTCATGGTATCACTGTGCTTGATTGGCCAGCAAACTCGCCTTACCTAAACCCCATAGAGAATCTGTGGGGTATTGTCAGAAGGAAAATGAGACACTAGACCCAACAATGCAGACGAGCTGAAGGCTGCTATCAAAGCAACCTGGGCTTCCATAACACATCAGCAATGCCACAGGCTGATCACCTTCATACCACACCGCATTTATGCAGTAATTTATGCAAAAGGACCCCCGACCAAGTATTGAGTGCATACTATACTGTACATGGACATACTTTTCAGTGAGCCAACATTTCTGTATTAAAAATCCTTTTTTTAATTGGTCTTATGTAATATTCTAATTTTCTGAGATACCGAATTTGGGTTTTCACTAGATATAAGCCGTATTTATCAAAATTAAAATAAAGAAATGCCTGAAATATATCACTCCGTGTGTAATGAATCTATATAATATGAGTTTCACTTTTTGAAATTTAATTAAATTAACTTTTTAATATTCTTATTTTTTGAGATGCACGTGTGGTGTGTTTTTGTGTGGGTTTATATATATATATATATATATATATATATATATATATATATATATATATATATATATATATATATATATATATATATATACACACAGTGGATATAAAAATCTACACACCCCTGTCAGGTTTCTGTGATGTAAAAAAATGAGACAAAGATAAATCATTTCAGATTTTTTTTTTCCCCACCTTTTTAATGTGACCTGTAAACTTTACAACCCAGTTGAACAACAAACTGAAATCTTTTAGGTGGAGGGAAGTAAAAATAAAAAAAAATAATAATATGGTTGCATAAGTGTGCACACCCTTAAAGTAATACTTTTTTGAAGCACCTTTTGATTTTAATACAGCACTCCGTCTTTTTGGGTATGAGTCCATCAGCATGGCACATCTTTACTTGGCATTATTTGCCCACTCTTCTTTATAAAAACACTCCAAATCTGTCAGATTGCAAGAGCATCTCCTGTGCACAGCCCTCTTCACATCACCCCACAGGTTTTCAATCGGATTCAGGTCTGGGCTCTGGCTGGGCCATTCCAAAACTTGAATCTTCTTCTGGTGAAGCCATTCCTTTGTTGATTTTGGATGTATGTTTTGGGTCATTCTAATGCTGAAAGATGAAGTTCGTCTTCATCTTCAGCTTTCTAGCAGAAGCCTGAAGGTTTTGTGCCAATATTGACTGGTATTTGGAACTGGTCAGAATTCCCTCTATCTTGACTAAGGCCCCTGTTCCAGCTGAAGAAAAACAGCCCCAAAGCATGCTGCTGGCACCACCATGCTTCACTGTGGGTAATGTATGGTGTTCTTTTGGTGATGTGCAGTGTTTTTGCTCCAAAATTATCTTTTGGAATTTATAGCCAAAAAATGTCAACCTTGGTTTCATCAGACCATAACATATTTTCCCACGTGCTTTTGGGAGACTTCAGATGTGTTTTTGCAAAATTTAGCTGGGCTTGGATGGTTTTTCTGAAGAAAAGGCTTACTGTATGTCTTGTCACTCTACCCTATAGCCCATACATATGACGAATATAGGTCACATGTACCACACAGCCAGTACTTGCCAGATATTCCTGCAGCTCCTTTAATGTTGCTGTAGGCCTCTTGGCAGCCTCCCTGACCAGTTTTCTTCTCGTCTTTTCATCAATTTTTGGAGGGACGTCCAGTTCTTGGTAATTTCACTGTTGTGCCATATTTTCTCCACTTGATGATGACTGTCTTCACTGTGTTCCATGTATATCTAATGCCTTGGAAATTCTTTTGTACCCTTCTCCTGACTGATACCTTTTAACAATGAGATCCTTCTGATGCTTTGGAAGCTCTCGGCGGACCGTGGCTTTTGCTGTAGGATGCGACTAAGAAAAAGTCAGGAAAGACCTTCTAGAACAGCCAAACTTTATTTGGGGTTAATCAGAGGCACTCTAAATGATGGCAGGTGTGTACTAACTCCTGTTTAACATTGGTTTGAATGTGATAGTTTAATTCTAAACACAGCTACAACCTCAGTTATAAGAGGGTGTGCACACTTATGCAACCGCATTATTTTACTTCCCCTCCCTAAAAGATTTCAGTTTGTTTTTCAAATGAGTTGTACAGTTTATAGGTCACATTAAAGATGGAAAAAGTCCTGAAATTATTTCTTGGTCTCATTTTTTTACAGAAATGTGACATTTCAACAGGGGCATGTAGACTTTGTAAAATATCCAGTGTGTGTATATGTATGTGTGTGTGTGTGTATGTATATGTATGTATGTATGTATGTATGTATATATATATATATATCTCTATCTCTCAGTAAAACCTTTTTTTAAAATTGTTATCATATGACCTCTGTTCTCAGCTGCATGTGTAGCTCCGAGCTGGAGGAGGAGAAATAGCATTACACTGATCTTCCCAGTGAATGGCTGTGAAGGGGGGTTGTATCAGGACAAGTCTAATCATTGGAAGAGAGCAAGCTCAGTTCTAAGCACAGAGGTATTTCACAGAAAGGAAGCAATACAAAGAGAGCAAAATATGGTACAGCAAACACATATCAGGGGTTTTAAAATGTTGGGGTCACATAGTTTTCTTTCAGATATGTTAACATAAGACCCAGAATTCACATGATGATATCTGTCCTTTCTCCAATAGTTCAATGAAATCGGCATCTTCTGGTAGTTCAGTGTTCACTAGTATAGAGATGGAAATCATTTGGTACGTTAACCTAGCACCAGATACCAATGTTTATCGATCTCTGTTTTGGTTTTTCTTGTTGTGTTTGTACATTTCACGCTGGTCCACCATAATCCTTAAATTGTCCGAGAGGAATCTGGCTTTGCAGGTATTACTCCTTTCAGATCTATGGAACAGCATGCATTGTATTAACCTCCATTCATAAGGACTATGGTTCTAATGACTTTAAACTTGAATGTTTATTTAGGAGCCAGATAGCAACTTGACCGGGTGGTTTCTGGGTTTTCATGTTATGTAGGGAGTTTTTCTCAATTACATATTGGGGATGTGGCAACTACACTTTTTGATCTGATATGGTGAAACCCTCCTTTTTGTTCTGCAACAGATCAGAACATTCACTCAACTCAGAGTGTTCCTTTACACTTGCGGTTGGGGGGGCAGTAAAAACAATGTATTCTGATTGGGGGGGGGGGGGATACAACAGCACATCAGTGGAGATCCCTGAATCCACATCACTTATGTGGATAGAGGGATCTGTGAGGTTTTTTTGGGTTTTTTTTTGTTCAGCCCGCTGGTTGAAAGAAAAAAAAAAACTCACTAGCCTCTAGTTTTGTGACAAGTGAAAAAGTGGAAAGAGCGTAGCTCGCTTATCTCTCTAGGACGCACTTGTTTGTGAGAGTGAGGTTCATATTCTATAAAACAATACTTTGTTTGCCAGATGTGAAAGTTCAGATTTTTTCTTACGCTGTTTTTTTTTTTTTTTTTTTTTTTTTTTTTGTAGTTTATCTCTTACATATTGCACCTAAGATATATAGTTGCTAGGTGAAGACATTTAAATCTCCTAATATCTGATATCTCTAGATGTAGGCCTGGTTCACACCGGTGCATTTTCAGTTTTGCAGAAACACAGTACAATCCATTTATCATGGTTTCCTATGGGTCATGTTCACATCTGTGCATTTTATGAGAAGGGTCAGGGAATTTTTTTCTGGTTTTTGGTTCCATAGACTTCAATAGATCAAAAGCATGTATTGAAAAACGCAAAATGCACCTGGACTATGCAACCTGCATAGGTGTGAACAGGCCGGAAGGTACGCTTTCCCACCTACTTTGTGAAACATGAAAGGAGAACAACAAAAAACGTATTAATAAAAGATGCCGATGCTTTGTGTCTGTTGTAATTATTTTGACTTCCTAAACCAGTGGTGGTCAGCTTACTTGATATAAGGGGCCCCTGACATCACCAAAGGGCCGCAAGTAATAGTCATTAGAGGTAATTCAACTGAAAACAGGTGATGATCAGTGACTACAAACATGCTATAGGATTTTTTGGAGAGTGGCTGCAGGAAAGAAAACCACCTCATCTATGGCCGGCTTAAAGAATATGTAAACTCTACATTTCATATTCCTGATATGTGTCTACTATACCATGTACTTCTATGAAAAAATACCTTGTTCTCTTTTTATTGCTTCCTTTGTGTGATATCCCTGGTGTTCCTGCCAGTCCTTCTGCTTTCTCATTAAAAACAGTCAGAAGAGAATGAAAACTCCTCCTATAAGCTTTGACCAGGGCTTAGCTAGAAACTGATAAAAGTCACGAGTCTGTTATATACTGCTGATGAGAAAAGGTATTTAGCAGTTTATATATTTACTAAAATGCATTTCCATGTTCTGTGTACTGTGGGAGACCAGATATAGTGAATGCAGGGTCCTGGGTTTAGTAAGACTTTAAGTGACCAAAGTGGCAAAAATCTACTTGCTAACAGGTGTTCCCTGTAAAAAAAGGTAGTAAATACTTTACTCTCCTGCCATGATGTTGGGTTGGTGAGAAGAACCACCTAGTGCTGTTTGGGACCAGAAAGTGGACAATTCTGCAAGTATTGCTTTCTGAACAAACTCATGTCAATGGATTGGTGTTCAGCTGTGTGGGTGGCTGGAGAGAGATTTTCTTTGTTTACAGGGAACACCTTTACTGAATCCAGTTTGACAACATTCACAATAAAGCTCATCTTTGGGCAAAAAAGGCTTTCTACTGGCATTTTATGTACCTTTGTCCTCTATTTGAAGATTTCCATCAGCTCTGCTGTGCATGTCACTATTTAGGCTCTTTGTGCATAATTTCCTGTTAACCAGACACCCGTGCCAGCTCTATGTGCAGCACAGCTACCGTTCTTCTCAACACCCATGTGAAATCCTCCTTAGGCCAGCTATACTTGGTTCGAATCTTGGCCGGTTCAGCAGAGATTTGAACCGTTAATGGGCAGGCTGAATGTACCAAG
Source organism: Aquarana catesbeiana (assembly GCF_042186555.1). NCBI lineage: Eukaryota > Metazoa > Chordata > Amphibia > Anura > Ranidae > Aquarana > Aquarana catesbeiana. The sequence continues at coordinate 204,107,806 of NC_133325.1, forward strand.
TTGATCAGATTATCTTGTCTTCTCCCGGCGGGGGGCGGCTTGGTTACATAAAATACATTTTCTCTGTGTATGGCTGAACTTATACAGCAGATTATTGAACACCATTGGATGACATCACAGGTATTAATATGATTTTTCTTCTTACTGCAGCTCAGAAACCAAAAAATGAAATCTACAGAGCATTTGTAAATGGGGAGAACGAAAATGGTATGCCAGAAAGCATAGACCACAGAGATGAGCTTTAAGACCCGACCTGTCACTAAACATCTACACAAGCTGCTATTGCTGGCATCCTTTTGAATAATCTAGTTCCCAACTAGTTCTGACTGTCATGATGATCCCCCTGTTTGAATACAAGTAGGAATCTGATTTCACTTATTGCATGCTTCTTCTACGTCAGAGACCCAGAAAGTATTAAAGCTGGATATAGCCAGGCATTTTTAGGAGGAAGGCTCAGCATAGTAGCCCTCATATTTCTCTTTTTGTTAAAGTAAACCTGTCAAAGTTTGAAAAAAAAATGCAGGCTAAAGCACCGAAAAAGTATTTTGACTGCATGCATGCAGTGTTTGTTTTTTTTCATATACTGAATTAATGTATTCACATGCACTATGCCTTTAAACTTGCTAGAAATTTTTGGTTAGAGAGCAAGTTCCCTAGCACTGCCCCCTGCTTACCTCTTCTGAGAGTGTCTGATTGCTGTCTGTGATGGCCCAGCTCCTCCACCACTCGTCTCCCTACATATCCTTTTACGTAGCTGCCAGGGGATGAGCAAAGGGTAATACTAAAGAATGTAATTTGAGTGGCAGCTCATCCAAGATGGTGGTACCCAGCAGCAGTCTCGGGGCTTTTAGGATAGGTTCACACTGCTGCAATGCAATTTTGATCTGATTTTAAGTGCGATTATGTAGTGGTTGTCTTATGACTTTGCCCCCTCTCTCTCCTGATTGGCTAACTGACCTTGATTGACTGCAGCGAGAGCCAATCAGGAGGTAGAGTCTCGAACAGCCGAGGGACTCGACATCGCTGGATAGAGGGGGGCTCAGGTAAGTATTAGGGGGCTGAGGGAGGCTGCTGCACACAAAAGGCTTTTTATCTTAATGCATAGAATGCATTAAGAAAACAAACTTCTGCCTTTACAACTCTTTTAAATGCACATATAATTATATGGGAAAATCTTTGTTGAAATGAATGGTCTGGTGACAGGGTCTGTCATATTTAAAGTATTACTAAACCCACAACAACAAAATCAGTCAGTATATGCAGTAAAGCATGCTTGTTATACTCACTGTGGAACCTTAAGGCTCGATTCACACAGGGGCAACACGACTTTAACGCGTCTTTGCACAGCGACTTCAACGCGGCTTCAACGCGACTTCGGCGCGACTTCAGCGCGACTTTAGCAAATTACAACGCGACTTCAAGTCGCCTCCAGGACAGGCGACTTCGGCTGTGGCCAATCACAGGACAATCGGCTCTCTGGGAGGGAGGGGTTTTCCCTGCAAAGTCGCTTGACTTTGAGAGAGAGATCTGACTTGGAGGCGACTTCCATTGATTTCTATGGTACAGGTCGCCTACCAAGTCGGATCCAAGTAGTACAGGGAGTACGCTCTGAAGTCGGAGCGACTTCAGTAGTGTCTATTAAGACGCTCCCATTCACTTAAATGTGAATCTCTTTCTGGGGCGACTTGGGGCGACTTGAGGGCGTACAAGTCGGATCCCAAGTCGTCCCAGTGTGAACCGACCCTAAGGGCTTTATCCTCTGCAATGCATAAAAAGGCTGTTTGGTCCTGTCTCATCTGATCCTCCCCTTCTTCCACTGTCTTCAATCCATCTTCTGATAGTACAGAGCCTTGTAGTCACTCTGCACATGCTCAGTTTAGTGTATATTGCTAGAGTTTTGTGTTCTGTTTTTTATTTTTTCTTGGGAGGGTGCATGTGATCAGCACAGGGCCAATCCGCACTGTCCAGACAGAGGGTTAAGGGTCCTGCAGCCTCATAGGACAGTCAGAGCAGAATGAAAACTCTTCCTACAAGCTGTAACCAGACACTGGTAGAAATCACAAGACTGCTATGTAATGCTGATGAAAAAAGGTATTTAGCAGTTTAGATTTACTAAAAGGATTGCATTTCCATGTACTATGGGAGACCAGATATAGTGAATGCAGGGTCCTGGGTTTAGTAACACTTTAAGCGTACCTGCAGCCAAAATAGTTTTTAGATTGAGTAGAAAAGTGTTGGAATCATTGGCCACTGTTTTTTGCTCTCTAGGTCCTCATTGGGTAGTTTTTAACTTCCGGTCTTAATGATTCCAACTGTTCCCAGGCTAGAAAAAAACTGCTATCTGAGGAGAAATCCCCCCACTGTTGGCAGATGCTGCATTGATTTAGATTCTTCTTCTTCTTCTTCTTTTCTTTTTTTTGCTCCATAAGTGGTTTGAACAAAATACAGTTGACCGAGCAAATGCTTCTTCATAGAGAAGGTTATATAATTGCTCGCCAGCGGATGATGTAGAAGTATAATTGCATTAAATATGACTAATTAATATAGATTAATGGTGTTTGTCCATGGCTGGTCTGCTGATGAGTTCACCCAGTGTGCCCCTGTGTGGGTGTGTCAAGTCACAGAATTGATTTGAATGTTTTTTACATGTGCTTTTACTGACCATGACTTATTACAGTTGGATTTTTTTTTAACAAGAAATTTGTTAAAAATGGAAAAAAAACTGAATATTGTGCTTTATGTCCTTACAAAAGCTAAACAAAGCAGTTTGTCTCACTTTTTTTTTTTTTAGGAATGCCCAGTTATATTATATCAATTTATTGGTTATTACTGATATTTTTATTTTTTGGGGAATAGAGTGGGAGTCAGGTGTTAGTGAATGAAATGCATCTTCAGGCTTTTTTTCAAATGAACAAAATTCAATACTGTAGCTGGCCATAGATCTTCACCCATTCTGGCTGATCTTAGCTGGATTAATTGACAATCTCAAGTATGTGGCAGCAGCAGGCCCCCCTGTCCCCCTGTCCTCCATACTATTAAGCTGGGTATACACATATTGAAATTTGCCCGATTCAGCAGGATCTGTGTATAGCCCTGTCTATTCAACAGAAGCCAATCCTTATCCCAGTTTCTGTCGATCAGCTGTTTGACCAGCGTTGATTACTGTATTCTGATGGGGAAGGGGTTGGGGGTTGCATTGCATACTGTACATAACTTAACAGACAGACTTAACTGAAAATGAAGCCCTCCGGCGGTGCACTGTCATCGATGTAGGCACTTTCATCTTCTCCTGGTCTTCCTTCCAGGTTTGCGGGAATTCGGCCGTATGAATGGCTGAGCCACAATGATGTCACTCTCTCGCATGGACAGGGAGCCATGATCGCGCCACCACATTCTGAATGGAGGGCAGATGCCATCCATTAAGAGCACAGTGTGCATGCGCCGGTGAGGTCACCAGCTGCAGAAATAGTAAGTATCCCTTAAATGGTGTACGTTTAGGAGATATTCCTTCCGCGAAGAAGTCGCTCCCACGGACCACACAGTCCATTCAGAGCCCAGTGCGCATGTGCTGGTAACGTAACCGGCTGCTGCCACAGCAAATATCTCCTAAACGGTGCACGTTTAGGAGATAATGACTGTATCTATAGCTAAGCCTTATTTTAGGCTTACCCTATAGGTAAACATCAAATAAGTGACTTTCTGCCACTTTAACTGCTCTGGATACAAAGTCATTCATATGTCATATAGAGTGGTCCAGTGTGTGAATCCACCATCTTGCAACAAACTGATCAAAGAGGTTTGACTATCCTTCTTTTTTTTTTTTTTCTATGGTTTTCCTCAAGATAAGGTGGTGCCAGGAGCGGTTTGTTCACTCTTTTTTTTCTTCTTATTTCCTCCTTCATTCACTTCAGCTGACTTTGTGGGCTAATAGGAGAGTTTCCTGGTGGTTGGTTGGTAAGTGTATGATAGACCACCATATTGCAGAATGTCCATGGCCAGCTTATGAGCATGCATGTCTATCAGATTGTCTTATACCTTCTGCCTTCATTTTGAAGCACGATCCAGCCAATGGATTATAGTATCTGCCAGATGTGAGCGTTACAAAGCTAGACACATCCAAGAGCCATGTAACCAATCAGAAAAAAAGACAACTAGTACCCAACCCCCATTTTCTGTAGTTCTCAAGATATGTACATCTTTGTTGACTTTTAAGACCTGCTCATTGGCTCCTAGTTTGCAATAAGTGGTTCTTCAATTGCAAGTGCATCTGTTTACTCTTGAGGTTTCCCAATAGATATCCATGTACAGAACATGTACGTTGCTAGTCTGGCTAATTTTGAGATGATAATGTTTTGGTCACCTTCAGATTAGAGTAGCCTTTGTACATCAGAGGAACCCTAAAAATATTTGTAGGTCTCGAAGAACTCTTGCTAAAATTAATTTATTGGAGATCAGTGGGAGAGAATGTCCCCTAAATTAGTTGTCATTGGGACCAATGCCCCTCTTACAGACAGCTAAAAAAAGATAATTTGTGTCATGCTGCTGGCTCTGCCAAGTGATGTTGGACCCAGAACCACATAGGCACCCTCAGATAACAGATCAGTCACACACTTAGCCAGTTCTTCTGGACTGCTTGTACAGGTTGATTTTTTTTCTGGCATATATCTGTTGAATGCTGCGTAACTTGTTCAGAGCAGGTAACTCAAGCATTTATGTTAGTACATAGTGGAATTGCTAATGCCATTTTATGACTTAGGGAGCTGCCGTATGTCAAAGAGTTTGAGAAAACTGATGTGCCCTCATTGCCTTTGAAGGCTTGTGAAACCTATGACAAATCTGGCTGATTTTAGATGGCGGAACCTATTCATGACCTGATCAGCACAGTTGGAATTGTGCAGTATCTGGACTTTACGACAGTTAAGGACTGACTAAATGCCCAAATTACTTAACAAGCATGATCTGGGCAGTGCCAAGCTGTCTACAGCAAAATGTAAGACAGGCAGCTGCAATTTTTTTCTCATTTAATGTCCCCAGTTATATGCTACTTCTTTATAAATACATACGGAAGAACTTTAGTTATATGAATCTTCATGTGGTTGTGATTTGCTGTTATTAGCCGGAATAGACATTGTGGAGCATGATGTTATCTGGCTGCTATAAAAAAAAATGCAATTTAAAAATATCTTCTTTATTTTTGTATATCTTCTCTATTCACTTTTCCTCAGATTAACATTTTATTGCTTTTGCCCTATTCTCTTAATATAGGACTCACCAGTTACTTTATTTTTTCATGTCTGTGCACCTTGTAGAATATTTATATTGCATGTACATGGTATACGAGTCATAAGTAGATTGTCCACTAAAAGAAATTTTCATAGTGCTGAAAAAAATTGCTTCTAGCTTGTTTTCATGTAAATAGAGCCTGTCGTGTTATTTATTTATTACAGGTACTTATATACCGCTGTCAATTTACGCAGCACCTTACATATATATTGTAATTTCACATCAGTCCCTACCCTCAAGGAGCTTACAACCTAAGGTCCCTAACTCCCATTCATACATACACATACTAGGGCCAATTTAGACAGGATCCGATCAACCTACCAGCATGTCTTTGGAGTGTGGGACGAAACCAGAGTACCCGGAGGAAACCCACGCAGGCACAGGGAGAACATGCAAACTCCATATCTTTATTTGTCGATCCAGTACAGTACAGTTTCACAGTTTGAATCATTGTAAAGTTTATATGAAAGTAGTTATTGAGTTTACTTTCATATTTTTATTTGATGTTAAATATTTTTATGAGGGTATTTCATTTACAGATTTGTAGTTTTGCCCACTATTTGCTGTCTCTGTTTCAGACAAATGCAATTAATACCCTTACTAACTGCTGAAATAAAACCAGGCTCAGTTACTCTGACCAGACTGTCAGGCAGGCCATATACGGTCCGAATGTCAGCTGGTTCAGCAAGAACCGGCCAAGATCCGAGCTGTGTATGGGCAGGCTGAATGTACCAAGTTGATTGATCGATCAACTTGGGTACGACCAGCATTCTGGGTTTTACCTGCGATTATCACTAGCAGCTGCTATAGCTGCCAGCAATAATCACTGTTTTCTCCCAGGCGGGAACGACTGCAACCCGTGGTTGCAGTAAGAAATTTGCTCTGTGTATGGCTGGCCTTAGCCCCGGTTCACATATATGTGAATTGGATGTGTTTTGAACCGCATTTGGTTCACGTCATGCAAATCAAACTGGCATTCTATGAATCCGGTTTACATATGTGCGGGCCGACAACAGTGCAATTTTAAAGAGAGTCGGGTCCAGTTCAGGTGCAATTTTCAGTGTCATACACTTTAAAAATTTGCACCTGAACTGCACGGAACCAAAATCGCACTGAAACCAATCCTGAACATAAAAGCACCCTCACTGTCCACTGCATTAAAAGAGAAGAATAGCCAAAGCTTTTTTGGCCCTACTTCTCCTATGGATCCCAGGAGTGCAGTTCATTCTGCACTTCTGTGACCCATTTTCAGCCAACAGCAGAATAAAGCCCGCTGATGTCACTCAGCTGGTCCAGGCTGGGGAAAGATCCCAACTTTACAGCTGGAATCCTCCCAGATGCCTGAACCGGCTGAGAGTCTGAGCCAGCTGCTCCCTCCCCTCCACAGCCAAGCACTCCAGTGAGCACTGGAGAGGCAGAGCAGAGAGTCAGTTACTGACCGTCGCTGCTCTCTGCTCAGAGCGGAGGTAAGTATTGAGCAATTAGCTTCAGTGCAAAGGCGGCAGGGGACAGATGCAGCATCAGATTAATGCTGCATCCACCTGGTGAGTATAAGTAACAATGTGGTAGCTTTCCTTTTTAGGCTGGGTTCCCACTATAACCCGCTGCGGACCGCACAGGAGCGCTGTGCATCCCTGTTCCCCGTTTCAGGGACGAATCAGGGCTGATTCTATGCCTGAATTCGGCCCTGAAATGGAGCCAAAGATGCAAAGCGTTTCTGTGCAGTGCGCTCCGCAGCCGCAACAGAGATATGTGAACCGGCTCCATAGGGAGCCAGTCACATTCTCCTGCTATGCAAATTGGATGAGGAGAAATCCGCATCTAAGTCGCATAGGTGTGAACCCGGCCTCAATCTGTCTGAAATTTCAGTTTTAGAAGCCCATTTACACTGTTGCAAATAATGCATGTGTTCCAACGTGCTAAACCGCATGAGTCATTGTTCTGCATAAAGTTAGTGCCAGCTCCCATTCCAGCGATGCAGTGTGTTTTTAAAAACACAACATGTTAAATTTTTCTCTGTGTTTATTGCATTGGGAGGCTCATAGAACTCAATGGCAACACATAAAAATGCATATAACAATATAACATGCATTTTGATGCATGGGCAACAGGTATTAATATGCCTTAGTCAATGGCTATTAAAGCGATAGTAAAGGCTCTAAATCAGGGGTGCCCAACTTTTTTGATAAGCGACTTGGTAAACGGTCGCGGGCCACAATGAGCGGATCGGGCAGATGACAGATCCGTATCCACTCTGCCCACTCTACTCTATGGGCCCTCTGATCCGATACACCCAGACGAAACCCCTTCTGTGTGTTTTTTATTTTTTTTTTTTTTTTTTTTTTTGCGGATCGGATTGGAGGTAGGCAGGTGTAAGCGGTCACAAGTCAATTTACATCTGCCGCTCCATAAAGGTGAATGGAGGGTCCAATTGGGTCCGTCTGAAAAATGGACAGGCAGACCCGATCGGACTGATCTTGTTAAAGTGGCCTAAAAGCTGCTTTCACACTGATGTGCTACTGGTTTACACAGTGAACCTGTGGCTTTCCTGTGGGTTAGCTGCAATTTTCCATAGTCTTCCATTATAGGATGCAGGTGTGGTGACACTTTCTGAAAGTGTACCAAAACAGTACGTAGTATTAGAAGTCTATAGCAGGCCATACACGGTCGAATTTCGAACTAATTTTCTTTTCAAAATCAGAAAGTTTGTTTTTTTTTTTTTGTGATCCGATTATGCCACCATTGATTTTTGAAATTCGGCCGACCAAGCCTTCAATTTCACTGCATGTTGCTACAGAAAATAATTTTCGTGGCCGGGAATCTTCTTTTCTCTCCGTAAATTTTCTTTTCTTATTACATTTCTCGCACGATTCTCCCATGATTGATTAGAAAATCGTTCATTTTTCTAAAAATTTCCAACATGTCCGTTTCCTCAAATTTGATTGCCGCACGAAAATCGTCCCTTGTTGCAGCCCACTAATGGTGCGAAATTCATACTAAAATTCTTTCATACGATTTTCGAAAGAAAATTCTTACGAAATTCGAACCGTGTATGGCCGGCATAAGGTTCACTGCAGGTAACTCGCAGGTGCACTGTAGTAACAGCCTAGTAACCACTGCAGAAGAGAGCTGCCCATATATACACTGTGATTTTATAATATAAACTGACCTTTAATAATAATCTTCCATTCAGGAATCTCCCTCGCTAGCTGTTGCTGTCCCAGGTGGAGTCCAATTGATATCACTCCGCCTGTGACAGGAGCCGGTGTTATACAAGAAGCATCGGCTTATGTGGCTCTGCTGCCTCTGCAGCCTTGCTTCCTCTAGCACCGGCTCCATTCAGAACACTGATGCTCTAGGAGGGCGGCTCGGAAATCAGCGATCTGGGCTTGCACCCTTGCTCTAAATAATAAAATAAAATAACTTCCCCCTGCAAGTCCATGGCATAATGCGCGCTAGTATGCATTGCATCTAGAACGTTATGAAAGACCCCCCCTTACAAGGAAGCCCCCCAGCAGCACGCTGTCATCACTGACAGGACTGCCATCTTCACCTGATCTTCCTTTCAGGTTCGCGGGCTCCGGCCATTTAAATGGTTGAGCCGCAATGATGTCACTTCCGCGCATGAGCACAGCTCTCTAAATGGATGGCATACTTGGAGTAGGCATTGCACAGAGCAGATGATTATAACTCGTTTAAAAAACACTAGTCCTTTACAATCACTTGAAGTGCATATAGCACTTGGCCTTGTTGAAATTTATCACTTTGTTTCTAAGCAGCATGGTTGTCAGATGAGGGAAAACCAGCCCAACACCGCAAGAAAGTTGATGGCATTGTGATTGACAGCTCTGGTCTCTGGCAGCAGGGGGCCGTTCTGACAATGGGGCCACCAGTCAGAACAGGACCAAGTGCTGTATTTTTATTTGTAACAATTAAAAAAAAAAAAAAAAATCTTTAACATCTGTATGATATAATTGTTGACAGTTGTAGTTTTGCTTGGCATTACTATAGGAAATATAACATTAGTTTTACATGCATATTTTTAATGTGTTATACCGTAGTCTTCTTCTGCATTGTTGTTTGGTGTGCTGCCGAGTTGACAGGATGATGTGTGTAAAAATAAGGTCACCTGATTGTTCGCCCCCCACCCTCTCAGACATACTGACTTCATTATCGACTCATCTCATAACTAACACAGGAATGATGGGTTAGCAGTTTCCAGTGAACAGGGAAGCAGTACGTTCATTTCTTGTGAATTGTGCAATGCAAAAGAGCTAATGGTCTTAGAGCACAAAGTAGAAAAAGTAAAAAGCCACTGCTGGATGAAGGTCGCAGTAGGGACATAACAGTCATTGAGAGGAACAACAAGGCCCAGCAGGGGACACGCTGTCTGACACACCTGGAAGAACACTGGTGGCACTAGTAGCTCTGCAAGAGACAGAGGAATGGACTTTCTGACCATCAGAAGGGTGTTTTAATACGTTCTTTTACAAGCGTGCGCTATTGGCATTGCGTTCTCCTATTATTAATAAGGTCACTTTAAACATGCAGGTGTGGATCACAAGGATAAGCTTGTACATAGAGAGGAGAGAACTCAGCAGGCACCCTAGGAGCTGGCTTTTCTTTGGGAAAAACAATAGTGATCAGCTGAGAAAATCTAACTCAGCTGTTCGGTTCTTGCGTACAAAGAGGAGGTAAGGCTGGCTGGGTCGGGGTTTTTTTTTTTTTTTTTTTAAATAACTTGGCCAGCAGACTGCATAAAGACCAACAGATTCCTCATCCACACAAGCAATGAATCCTCTTCACTGTGCGATTGTATTCTGACAGTGGGGACTCCTTTGCTGTCAGAATACACTATTATCGCTGCCGGTCAAGTGACAAATTTCCAATATTCCCGTTTGACACAAGTCCGTTGTGCAATCAACTTCTTTCAAGCTGGAATGGCCATAGATGAGATGAAATTCAGCCAGTCCCCGCCAAACGCCCAAACTTCGATCCATCTATTGCCAGGATAATATTGTACGGTTGTTGTCTGAATTGACTGTTACTGGCTGGACCTAGTGCTGATCATGTCATGTCTCTAGGCAGCCTCATGGCCCATACACATGATCAGAAAATCATAGGAAAAATACCGCTTTCAAAGCGATCATACGATTATCTGATCGTTAGTACTCAGCATTCGAGAGCTGATCACAACAATTCATGCGAAATTATCCGATGGGACAAGCACAACACTTTTCTCGTACGATACCAGATCATACGATTTTTGTTTTAATCAGTACAGTTGTCATTTCAAATTACAATACAAATACACTACAACACTGGCCATAAAACATAGGCTGGCTGCTGGAAGAAAAAAAAAAAAACGAGCAGATTCCTCTATCCACCCTAATGCAATATTAAACCCTAATATACCGTGTGTGTATGTATGTATGTGTGTGTGTATATATATATATATATATATATATATATATATATATATATATATATATATATATATATATATATATATATATATATATAATGTGTGTGTATATATAATATATATCATATACAGTATGTCACAAAAGTGAGTACACCCTTCATGTTTTTGTAAATATTTTATTATATCTTTTCATGTGACAACACTGAAGGAATTACACTTTGCTACAATGTAAAGTAGTGAGTGTACAGCTTGTATAACAGTGTAAATTTGCTGTCCCCTCAAAATAACTCAACACACAGCCATTAATGTCTAAACTGCTGGCAACAAAAGTGAGTACACCCCTAAGTGAAAATATCTAAATTGGGCCCAAAGTGTCAATATTTTGTGTGGCCACCATTATTTTCCAGCACTGCCTTAATCCTCTTGCGCATGGAGTTCACCAGAGCTTCACAGTCCTCTTCCACTCCTCCATGACGACATCATGGAGCTGGTGGATGTTAGAGACCTTGCGCTCTTGCACCTTCCATTTTGAGGATGCCCCAACCCTTAATAGTGTTTAGGTCTGGAGACATGATTGGCCAGTCCATCACCTTTACCCTCAGCTTCTTTAGCAAGGCAGTGGTCATCTTGGAGGTGTGTTTGGGGTCGTTATCATGTTGAAATACTGCCCTGCGGCCCCGTCTCCGAAGGGAGGGGATCATGCTCTGCTTCAGTATCTCACAGTACATGTAGGCATTCATGGTTCCCTCAATGAACTGTAGCTCCCCAGTGCCGGCAGCACTCATGCAGCCCCAGACCATGACACTCCCACCACCATGCTTGACTGTAGGCAAGACACACTTGTCTTTGTACTCCTCACCTGGTTGCCGCCACACACGCTTGACACCATCTGAACCAAATAAGTTTATCTTGGTCTCATCAGACCACAGGACATGGTTCCAGTAATCCATGTCCTTAGACTGCTTGTCTTCAGCAAACTGTTTGCATGCTTTCTTGCGCATCATCTTTAGAAGAGGCTTCCTTCTGGGATGACAGCCATGCAGACCAATTTAATTCAGGGTGCGGTGTATGGTCTGAGCACTGACAGGCTGATCCCCCCCCCCCCCCCCCCCTTCAACCCCTGCAGCAATGCTGGCAGCACTCATACATCTATTTCCCAAAGACAACCTCTGGATATGACGCTGAGCACATGCACTCAACTTCTTTGGTCGACCATGGAGAGGCCTGTTCTGAGTGGAATCTGTCCTGTTAAACCGCTGTATGGTCTTGGCCACCATGCTGCAGCTCAGAGTTTTTGCCATGAGGTGCCATGTTGAACTTCCAGTGACCAGTATGAGAGAGTGAGAGCGATAACACCCAATTTAACACACCTGCTCCCCACTCACACCTGAGACCTTGTAACATTAATGAGACACATGACCATGACACCGGGGTTGTCATGAAAAGATATAACAAAATATTTACAGAAATTTGAGGGGTGTACTCACTTTTGTGAGATGCTGTGTGTGTGTGTGTTATATATATATATGGCAGCTTACCAAATTCTTCTTTCTTTAGGCTTTTTTCCCCCTTTTTGTTTTTACCTGATGAACTGGCCAGTAATACACCTCCTGTATTGGAGTGCCCCCATTCTGGATGAAGGAGCACAGGAATCTTTGGACTACAGCATTGACAGTCTGGGGGGGAGAGGAATGTTTAGATGTAGTAGCAGATTTCGATACACTGCACTTTACATTTGCATATCTGTGTTTCTGGCTTCAGGTTAGGTGGGATTTTTAACGTTTAAACAATGAAAACACAGGTAAATATTTTCCATTCATATCTGGTGGGTCATTTAGGCTTCAGTTGTAGTGTGTCTCTTTTACATGCCTGTTTATCTTGGTGAATGCAGGCCCTTGTGTGGTGAGGTCATGGAGATCTGTGATCTCATTCCCAAGCTGCCTGTAATTCTCCATTAGTTCCTGCTGTCAGAGCGTCTGCACACACAGCTGGGTGGAGGGTGTGTTTACATGAGATATTGGATGAATTGCTAGCTCTCCCTTTCATTATTGACACAGTCTAATGATGGGGTCTCAGTGCCCTCTAAACTTGAATTAAATTTAGCCTAAGCTTTTTCTTTACCTGCTTTACTAAAGTTTTTCAGCATTGCATTTGGTATTGGCTAACTCCTTTTGTCGTTATTGTCATTGTAAATTTGCACAGTTGAATAAGCTTCAAGATGTGACAGAATTGCCAGCTGGAGCTACATTACAAATGATATTTGCATGGAAAACTACAGCTTTATTAAGTCTCTTGTTTGCAAATCAATCAGCAGTCATTGATTACCTAAAAATCTATAAATAACCTTAGATCAAATTAAAAAGCGTAATATTGTTTTAAAAGTAGAAGCTACTTAAAGCGGAGGTCCGCCCACATCGGCAGAAATGAAAAGCCAGCAGCTACAAATACTGCAGCTGTTGACTTTTAATAATTGGACACTTACCTGTCCTCGAGTCCAGTGATGTCGGCATGTTCCCATCAGCTGTCGGGTGCTGCTGCCACCCATGCCGGTAAGGGAATCCGGTAGTGAGGTCTGGCAGCGGGGGGAGGAGGGAGCTGAGTTGCTGAAGTCATCCCCCCCCCCCCCGAAAGGTGCCAAATGTGGCGCTGGAGGTGGTGTGGAGACAAATGAGCGGAAGTTCCAATTTTGGGTGGAACTCCGCTTTAAAGAAATATGCTAAAAAAAATGCTAATGTAACCGATTTAAAGAGGCGCTCCAGGCCCCCCCCCCCCCAAAAAAGCCTTGCAGCTTCACAACCAGTTTCCTACTGTGCATGTGAATGGTCCCGCAGTCTTCTGGTACCTGTGATGTGTCCAAGAAGACTGCGGGGGAAGTAGGGGGGGGGGTGAACTTCCAGCTTAGATCGCCATGGTACATCTGACCAGAAGTGGGTAGCTGTCATAAGCAGGTACCCGCTTCTCCTCCCCCCCCCCCCCCCAAGCATAAACAAAGTGAATTGCACTGCAGCATGAGAGTTGAGCTTTTTTGAAGCTGTGACCAAAAAAGGCAGGCAGAGGTTCAGTCCCCAGATGGCCATCTTGGTAGAGGCTGGAGTTTGCTTCCTTATGTCAGAGCCTCCAGCAAGGAGAACAGTGAGCAGCACAATAGTGATAGCACCACTCCGAATCTCATAGAATAGCAGTCAGAAGCAGCAGAGTGCACAGACACAGGGCATCAACAGGTTTTTTTTTTTTTTTTTCATTTATTGAACAATTATAACCTAAAGCTTTCAATAGTATATTTAACTAAAATAGAAGCAAATAAAATAAGTTTGCTTTCATTGTTGCATATATTTTAAGCTCCTCTTAGAAAAGCGGTTGTGTGTGTTTTTGTTTTTTTTGTTTTTTTAATTATTATGTAATTGTTCCTATTGGTTATATTATACCTCTGTTTTAATAGCATCTTTAAGCTTTTATATCGCTTTTAATGTTTTGTTTAAATTCACGCCAAATAGTAACTTTCCATCTACTTTGTAATGAATATTTTAGGCTAGTGAGATTTTTTTGAGCACAAGAGGTGTGGCTCATTGACCTTCGGTTGGCAATTCTTGTCATTGTCACCCTAGAGCCAGCCAGTGTGTGCATCGTGTCACTCGCTTGACACTGACATTTTCAGTCAAGTTGGCCTTTAAATTCCTAAAGTATGAATGTGAACTTTATGCATATTTTGCAGCCATTACTTACAGCTATAATTCCTTGTAATGTTCACTCCCTTTGGTAAACGAGGTGTAAAACAGCTACTTGCACGTTCTATGTATTTACATTGCATATTATTACCACAGACAGGTCCTTTTAGGCCTGGTTCACACTGCCGCAACTTGTCATGCGACTCAAGAGTTTAAAGTCGCATGACAAGTCATGCTCCATTCGCTGCAATGGAACCTTTCTAATTGGTGCGACTCAAGACGCTCCTACTTAGAAAAAGGTTCCTGCACTACTTTTGGTGTGACTTCAATCCGACTTACTGTTTAAAGAAGTCATAAACAAGCCACAATGATGTGGCGCAGGGATGTCGGATTCAAAGTCGCGGCAGTGTGAACCCAGGCTTTAGGCCTCAACCAATAATTGTCCCCTGTGTTGACCACTGAAAACTGTGGTGGGCAATAACTCTCCCCTAGATAAGAGTATGGGGCCACATATGAGGTCTTTGCAGAACTGCTTCCAATGATCCTTGCAGAATTGGAGGTTCACATATCTGTTAGGTTAGCCAAATGTTAGCATATTGGGCTGCCCGTGATCTGCCTGTATAAAAGCAGACTGTCTTGTAATACAAAATGGGGAAGGTGGCACCGAGTGAGCTGATTGCTTTTATCATTATATTTTAATGGAGGAGGTGTCTGCATGCCCTGTGTATGCACCTCTGGCTGTCTCTCCCCCATCCCTCCCTCTTCTCCCTCTATCTCTTTCCAGAGCCTTCCTCTGAGTTGCTTCTTTCACAACAGCCAGAGCAGGGGGATTCCAGTCATACTCTTACCAGTACAGCTGTTTCCATTCTGCACTTTTTTTTTTTTTTTTTCACAGTGTGTCTGGGTGGGGTGGCTGTGGTGTGCAGATCTTTGCATGTTCGCGTTTGCCGTGACGTGGTCATTGCTTGTTTCCTTCCTGTAGTTCACAAGCTTGTTCTTCAGATAAGAATGTATTTACAGTGCAGACAAGACCTGAAAATGTCAGAGGGACAAATGCTGAGAACTCATGGTTTTGTTATCAGTTTTATTGACTCGTGATGTTATGCATGACATTCTCAGGTTCTCTTTAAATGTGCTCTTTAACTACCATTCCTTTCTAATGTTAGGTTGCAAACAAATTTTTTTTTTTTTTTTTGCTAATGTAAGCATTGAAAATGAACTGAATCTCTTAATTGTAGAAAATGTGATTACTTATAGGGAAGGTGACTGTATCTTGTGGGGTTGATTGAATTGTATTCCCACTATTTGTCCTAGTAAGTCTTCATAATGAAGGTTGCTGACCTTGTTTGTAGCACTACCATTAAATATCATTAAGTTTTTTGTTTCTGTTTTGATATCTTGCAGGTCCTGACAATCCCATGAAAAGAGCACTTTAAGAAAAGTATTTGTCTTCATTTAACGTAAAAAGTCAAGAAAAGTGGAATATTTATGTAAGCTACAATAGCTTAAAGAAGCACTTAAAGACCCACACTGTCCATATTGCTGCTTGTTGCCTTCTAAAACAAAAGTAAGGTGACCCATACTTCTCATGAGGAGTTGTGGGAAGGGGACGCACTAGGATGGCCACTGCCGTGCAACCGACTGAACTGGTCTTTGAATTTGCAAGCAATGTCATGGACGACGAGAATCAGGTAGGTGACGCTAATACAGATTTGTTTTCTGAGCAACACCCGCCTTAAAGCAAATTTCCAACCTCACCTGTTTTATCTCATCTGCTTTTGCCCTTGGTACTTGGAGAAAAACTTTGCAGCTCTTCAGTTTCCCCCACCTCTCCACTGTGTGCCTCCAATGTTTTATTGAAGAGCATTGCAAAACACTTCCTCTCTGCAGAGGGCCAGTGTTCCACAAGACCCACTGACTGTCTTTAAACATGCCTCCTGAGATTAAGGGGGTCTCATTCACAGCTGCTTTGCCACTTTGTGGTGCATATGACTTCTATAGAGCCAATTTCATCTGGATGAGTAAAACGTCATATCCTCTGCCTGTGCACACTGAATCCTGTTTAGGAACTGCAGATATCAATGTACTACAAGTTGTTGTGTTGCTCTCTCTGTGAATGCAATGATTTCTCAGTGAGTACAACTGGCTTGCCATACTTCTTATTGTATTGGATGATAATGTGAGCTGTATTGTACACTTTTACAGAGGCAGTAATAAATATGGAGGATAACTCGTCTGCTGATGTGCTGGCTCCACCTTAGTGCAGAGCATGGTAAAAAACTAAGTATGGTCATTTTTTCCAAGATGTGGTCATGTCATCATTTTCTCTCCATTTTTACGGTAGAAAACCTGAAATGAATGTTAAAATAAAAAAGAAATCTTCACAGTACACAGGGAGTGGACTATAAAAATATAGATTGCCGTAGACTGGAGCTTTATAATACAAAATAGTGACTGGTTGAGAAAATCCAGTTGAGCTTCTCAATCTCTGGGACCACATTCGCACCTTTGTCCTAAGTAGTAAAGTTTGCGGGTAATGTTCTGTCTCCGAAGTAGTCACTCTGCCAGATGAAACATATAGAAAAAATAGGCAACCCTGGCTCAAACACTGCAAACGGATTCGACCACTGGGCCACAATGTCCTGCCATTGTGTGAACTGAGTCACATTTAGCTATATAACTTGGGGGCCTTTGGCAACAACAGCCCTTGCCACCCATCCAAAAAGCAATCCATGGTGGATTACTTTTTAGAGGCATTTTACAGGCAGTGAGAAGACAATATGTCATTCCTTCACTGCCGTGCTACAACCACATGAATTACATGTGGGTGCAGTATGACCCTATTTACTTGAATGAGTCGTATTCAATGGTGATACTGCCCGCTGATCCTGACAGATAGGATAATTTTTTGGCATGTATGCAGCCCAGTCTGGCTGCCTTTGTCACGAGTAGTCAAGGGATGTAAAAATATGTCTCAACTGCTTGTTTTTACTGCATCCTGACTGCAAGTATAAAAGAAACCTTACAGTATAATCATTCTTGACCCACAATATAGGATGACAGCAGGACCTCTTTGATGTCAAATGTGGTTTTGCAATTGCTACATCTCCAATCTCTGAATGATATGGTGTCTTTTGTGCCTCCCTGACAGAAGTGCCACTAATCAGATATGGAGAGCATTTATCTATATCCTGGTCCTGGTGTGGATAGGTTAAGCATCATGGGTGATCAGTTGACAGGAATCAGCGGTAATTGGTAAGCTTGTAGATCAGGGGTGTTAAACCTTTTGAAGAGCGAGGGCCACTTAACCACTTGCCTACTGGGCAATTTTACCCCCTTCCTGCCTGGGCCAATTTTCAGCTTTCAGCTCTGTTGCACTTTGAATGACAATTGCACAGTCAAGCAACACTGCACTTTTTTTTTTTTCTTTTAGACAGATGGAGCTTTCTTTTGATGGTATTTAATCGCCACTGGGTTTTTTTTTGTTTGTTTGTTTTGCTAAACAAACGTAAAGACTGAAAGATTTGAAAAAAAAAAAAGTTTTTTTTTTTTCGTTTCTGTTATAAAATTTTGTGAATAAGTCATTTTTCTCCTTCACTATTGTGCACTGATGAGGGTGCACTGATGGGCATCTTTGACAGGCAACACTGATGGGCACTGATTAGCGACACTGATGCGCACTGACTGCACGTGAGGAGAGGACTGCCGATAACCGGCAAATCCTGTTTACACTGTGATCAGCTGTGATTGGACACAGCTGGTCACATGGTAAAGAACCACTGTGATTGGCTCTTTGTCCCGATCTGTGATCCGCTGTGTCCGAAGGACACAGAGATCACAGTGTGCTCCCGAACCGCGATCAATAGACGCCCTCCTGAAAATGTGCGACTGGTCGTCATTTGGCTAAATCACAGTCGTGAAAAGGTTAAATGGTTCTGGTAACAGCTCCCAGGCCACAATGAAATTAAATTGTTCAGGATTTCACATTTGTTTTATTTTGAGTAGCATTATGAAGATTTCAAACAACGACCAGGATCATCATTTTCTGTGAGACCAGTCCCCATTGGATGTTTACCCACTGTTTATTCACAATCTCAAAAAGAAAGAGTGGATGACGCTAGTGTGAACACTGACTTTGTTTACATTTTAACAGGGCTCTGTCTATTTCCATGGTTGCAGGAGGAAAATAAAGAGGATTGGTTCCAATATATGCCGCCCTTCCTGTCCAAGTGTAAAACAGAATGTAAAAAGGAGCCCACCATTGCGACTCCTGATAATACACCAGTGTTTAGGGGTGTGTGCTAAAAACACGTATGAACTATGAGGTTCTACCGCTCCCGAAACCACGAATATATACGATCCCTTACTGTCCTGATCCCCCTATAAGGCTGTTTTCACACTGATGCGCTGCAGTTTACCAGCACAGGGAACCTGCGACTTTCCTATGGGTTAGCTGTGCTGTGTTGTTTAATGCACTGACCTTCTTTTCCTCTAGCAGCTGCTGCTGGCATTGTTCTCCAGGCTGCTAGAACGGATTAGAGGCAGAGCGCAGTTGGTATCACTCCGCCTGGAACAGGAGCTGGCGCTACAGAGGAAGCATCGACCTATGCGGCTCCTGCTCCCTCTGTGGACATCTGCTGCCTGTGCCCCCTCACTGCAGTCTGATGCTCTGGGCTGGTGGGAAGGCAAGCGTAGATCACGATCAACGGGTTTCATCCCCGAGCATGCGCTTCACTGGTTAGAGGTCGCGGGCCACATCAGAGGGCTCTGCGGGCCACGGGTTGAGCACCCTTGTTGTAGATTTACTGCAACAGGCACCTCACTGGTAACTGATCTCAGAGGGAAGAATGGCTTTTATTGGAGTATCTTGGCCTCTAGACTTTTGCTCCTCCATAATCTACAGTGTCTGCAGAGCACATAGACATGCTGGCATGATACAAAGCCAGGCAGCAATGTGCAGCCATTCAGAAATCATCTCTTTCTTCTGCCATCACCAAGCTAATAAATGTTGAAACATGGCTAACTGCTCATCATTGCTTTCTTGCATAATTAAATATAAAATGTTCCAGCTACATTACGAGCCAAGATGCATTTTTAATGAACAGTTGTCACCCGTAGGATCATGACTGAAAAAAGTGAAGGCAGCAATTATGAAGGAAGACTTTGGTTTTTTTGATTTGTATTTTTTTAAAACTGTATTTTGTTTAAACCGTGACAGCAGAATGGTATTTCTGACCCCTTAATTGGGTTCAGGAGCCAGTAATCTGAAATGCTAATGAAGATGTGTGCTCATAACAAATGTCACCTGGGAGCTGGGCAGACGCCTCCCAAAGTTGGTTTAGAGCAAACAGATAAAGCAGTGACTGATCTGCTTGCTGACCAAGGGCAATATGTAATCTGTACCTTGACACACCCAAAACTCTGGCCCATCCACTTTATGAGCCTTTGTTAGTCTTTGCAATGCTCAGGTGATAAGCCCACGTCACTGCTGAGTGGGCGTTTCATAACATTTCTGGCTTTTTTTGCAGACTAATGATTCACCGATCTTGCATGTCTGTGCAGTCAATAGCCAATATGTGTCTTCCCAGAGTGTTTAGCTGTCTTTTGCTGCCTTTTGTACTTGAACAGAATATTGGTATAGGCATTTGTACTTGACTAAATTTAAATTAAATTGACTAAATTCAGAAGAAAAATATCAGATTGCCTTTTTATTTTTAATTTTTTTCTACTAAAAAGATACCATATATGTCTATTTTATTGGTCGTGAGCAGTGCTACGTGTACCATCATGGCTATTTTTGAAAGTTTTAAGGGGTCCACTTGTCTCTAAAAAGCATTAGTGGTCTATGGGCACAATTCACAAAGCAATATTTTACCGCATCTGAGTATGTGGTAAAATAATGCACAACATTCCGGAAAAAAAAACAAAACTGTACAATTCACAAAGAAACGCTCCTTAAAATTTTGCATGCGTTATCGTTCTGTAGTATGCCTTAAATACCGCATAAAACTGTGCGGTAAGTTATCGCAAGCATCTGATATGATGCTTTTCCAAAAAAGTGTAAGGCAGCCAGCAATTTAGTCTTGGCTGGTATGGCATGGCTCCTCTGGGTTGAGGGCTCAAGGTACCCTTTCAGCTGGGTATAAAGCTCCATGATAAGTGGCTTGGATAACCTGAACTTCTGCAGGGTGTCAGGATTTATGAATTACTCCAGCATTGTGCGCTCCTTAAAGCTTCTTTCCTTTTTAAAATGACCACTTGAGATCTTCTCCTCCTCTTCTGCATTGCTTTAACCAATTCAGTCCTGGAAGGTTTTACCCCCTTAATGACAGGCCCTTTTTTGCAATATGGCACTGCGTTACTTTAACCACTTCATTACCGGGCCTATTCTGGCACTTCTCTCCTACATGTAAAAATCATCATTTTTTTGCTTGAAAATTACTCAGAACCCCCAAACATTATATATGTTTTTTTAGCAGACACCCTAGGGAATAAAGTGGCGGACATTGCAACTTTTTATCTTGCACAGTATTTGCGCAATAATTTTTCAAACGCCTTTTTTTTGGAAACAAAATCGGGTTCATGAATTAAAAAATAACAAAACAGTAAAGTTAGCCCAATTTTTTTGTATAATGTGAAAGATGTTACGCCGAGTAAATAGATACCTAACATGTCACGCTTTAAAATTGTGCACACTCGTGGAATGGCGCCAAACTTCGGTACTTTTTACAATCTCCATAGGCGGCGATTTGACATTTTTTACAGGTTACCAGTTTAGAGTTACAGAGGAGGTCTAGTGCTAGAATTGTTGCACACGCTCTAACGCACGCGGCGATACCTCGCATGTGTGGTTTGAACGGCGTTTACATATGTGGGTGGGACATACATGTGCATTCGCTTCTGAACGTGAGCTACCGTGGACAGGGGCGTTTTTAAATTTTTTTTTTTAATTATTATTTTTTTTTTACTTTACCTAATTTTTTTTTTTTTTTTACATTTTTTTTTTTTTTTTTGATCACTTTTATTCCTATTACAAGGAACTTAAACATCCCTTGTAATAGGAATCTATTGTGACAGGTCCTCTTTATGGAGAGATGCGGGGTCAATAAGACCCCACATCTCTCCTCCAGGCTGGAAAGCATGAGATCGAGAAAAAAAAATTCACCGATCTCATACTGACAGCCGCGATCACGGCTTTGTTTACTTCCGATGGTACGGGTGAGCCCGGAGAAGCACCGGATGGCGGCGGGAGGGGGGGGCGTCCCCTCCCATCGCCTATAAGAACAATCAAGCGGTGGAACTGCCGCTATGATCATTCTTATCGTGCACAGAATCGCCGGCTGGAAAGAATGATGCCTGTAGCTGCAGGCATCATTCAGAAAACCCCTCACAAAGTCAATGCCCTAAGGTATTGACGTGGTTAACTGACAATTGCGCGGTCATGCGACGCTGTACCCCCCAAAAAATTGATGCCCCCCCACAAATTTAGCTTTCTTTTGGTGGTATTTGATTACCGCTGCGGTTTTTATTTTTTGCGCAATAAACAAAAAAAGAGCGACAATTTTGAAAAAAAACTATATTTTTTACTTTCTGCTAGAAAACGCATCTAAAAAAATTCTTCAAACTATGGGATAGATTTATGGCATTTTTATTATATATATTTTCTTTTACTAGTAATGGCGGCTATCAGCGATTTTTAGCAGGACTGCGACATTGCGGCAGACAAATTGGTCACCTAACTGACACTTTTGACACCTTTTTTGGGAACCCGCAACATTATTACAGTGATCAGTGCTAAAAATATGCACTGTTATTGTACTAATGACACTGGCAGGTTAGGGGTTAACATCGGGACGATCAAAGGGTTACGTGTGACCCTAGGAGGTGCTTGGCAGGAACACAAGATCTTTATCTTCTTCCCTGTCAGAGCAGCGATCTGCCTTGTTTACGTAGGATGATCACCTTTCTGCCTCTCTAGGGAGAGATTGCGGGTGGCCGGCGAACACTGATTGGCTCCCCCTCTGTCCAATCGGGGCACGCGCCCCCAGTGTCTATTGCACAAACTGACATACAGGTACATTGTTTCACGCAATAGAGCCGTCCTGCCACAGTATATCTGCAGTGGGCGGTCTTTAAGTGGTTCAATTCCAGAAGGAGGATTGAAAGGACTCCATCCTCTTTGCTATGCTGTCTGCCAGCCTCCAGAGACAACTCCTGCTCCAGCTTGCACTTTCCAGCCTATTTTGTAAACCAATCACGGTGGGGGGGGGGGGTGTCTGACCATTGCCATAGTTATCGCATAGTTATCCCAAGCTCGGACCAGTACTTAATTATCGCATGCATTTATTTATTTCCTTCTGTGAATTGACTTTAATGCTTTTTTTTATGCGGTATTTAACAAGTATTTTTGGCGTTTGCACTAGGGTTGTCCCGATACTGGTATCGATACCTATACCGAGCATTTGCCGGAGTACTTGTACTCCGGCAAATGCTCCAATGCTTCACCTGATACCTGGACAGTCAGGGTGATCAGTGCGGAGGGGGAGTTACAAGCACCGATCACCCTGTATAGATTGCAATAAAGCCTGATAGCCATTTCTCCGCTTCTCTCATCCCCTCCCCCCCCCCCCGCTTTCAGCTGCTATAGTGAAATCTACACAGCATTGATCAGTGCTTGTAACTGCCCCCAAAGCTGCACCGATCACCGCTGACTGTCCCTGTATCCTCCTTTAGTCCCCCTCTGTTCTTCTGCTGTCCCCCCCAATGTCCCCCTCCGTGCTGCTGTCCCCCCTCTCCCCCTCCCTTCTGCTCCGTGTCCCCCTCCGTTCTGTCCCCCTCCTCCCTTCTGTCCCCCTCCGTTCTCCTCCGTTTCCCCCTCCATTCTGTCCCCCTCCGTTCTCCTCCTTTCTCCTCCTTTCTGTCCCCCTCTGTTCTCCTCCGTGTCCCTCTCCGTTCTCCTCCGTGTCCCCCTCGATCTTTTAGGATGGAGAGCGGAGATAGGAGCCAGTAAATCTGGCTCCTTCCTTTTGCGAATGAACAGTCAGTGATAACTGACTCTGTCCATTCACATAACTGAAAAATCGTAACCTGTGATTACGATGTCTCAGTTTATGAATGGAGAGGAGCCTCTGTCTCCTCTCCATTCATTTTCAGTGCAGCTGAGGCTGCTGAGAAGGGGACTGGGAAACGTGTGTCCTCAGTCCCTTTCCCTGTCTCAAAGGGGAGATGTCAGTGGTCTTTTAAGACCCCTGATATCTTACCAAAGCCCCCCAACAGGGCTAATAATAATAATAAAAAAAAAGAATTGCAATAAATAATAAAAAGAAATTAACTGTAAAAAATAATAAAAAATAAAATAAAAAACACACTGACACTGTCCACCCCCCCCCCCCCCCCCCCTTTATGAAAAGAACGCATTGTAAAAAATAATAAAAAATAATTGTAAAAAATAAAATTGTAAAAACAAACTACTGACACACGTGCCACTGTCACATGACATTAAAAAAAAGTATTGGCAATCAGTATCGGCGAGTACTTGGGGAAAAAAGTATTGGTACTTGTACTCTGTCTTAAAAAAGTGGTATCGGGACAACCCTAGTTTGCACTAAATCACGCATACGAGCAATAATTCATTTACATTTTTATTATCGCATGCGTTATGTGGTCATGTGACCGTTATAACACATGCCATAACCTTTAGTGAATTATGCTCTATATATATTAGACTGCAGTTAGGCGGGATAGTCTGATCAGTGCTTCTATCTGGGGAGAACAGTACTGATCAGAACAGGTTTTCTAACCTATCTGCTGGCACGTGTCTGCCTGCCCTACGGGACCTGAGGTGGAAATCTAGGAGGAATAAATACAGGAGTGTCACACTGTAATGTTGAAATCCAAAAGTGTTTATTCCCATAAAAGTTTCATAAGAAATCAGTATTTTTATCCAGCGCGTTTTAGAGGCTCAAAGGTACCACCTTTATCAAGGATTGATCTAAAAGTAGAATGTCAGGAAATGGGACTTTAAATGTTTGTGAACTTTAAGAATTAAGAGGAAATTTGAATGCATGTATTGCATGCAGCTAAGCAGACACGCTCATCAACAAGAACACACCATGATTTCCACACTATTTTGTCAGAAATAAAATCATCTTGGGGGATCCAGCACCACCCATCATTCTCTTTAAATGGCAGTGACTGTCAACACATTTAGGGTTGCCACCCATCCGGGATTCACCTGGACAGTCCGAGTTTTGAATAATGTGTCCGGGTTTCACACCCCCCTGAAACACAGACCGGACTGTGACTCTTCAAGTAATCGGGTACCACAACTGCTGAGTGCATAGGCATATGCATGGACCGGGTGTGCCTGGGCACAACCTAATCACTAGGGTTGCCAACCATCTGGAGGGCAGGCTACAGTTGTCTAAGCTGATTGTCTGTGCCACTCTCTCTCTCACTGCCCGGAGCCAGCACAGTTGGATGGGACAGGAGAGAGGTCTCTATCTGCTCCTCCTCCCACCCTTACCCCTCTGTGCCTGCGCATATTCCAATCCCTGGCATGCTGTGCCTCCAAAAAGTGATGTGTGGGTGGGAACTTTGAAGCCCAACAGCCGGCAGATATATTGTGGGTGAAAGGTGCCGATGCCTGAACCTACATCCTTGGGTAAGTGAGCTCACCATCCACTGTCAGTGACTGAATTTTCCCCCCTCCCTCCCTTCTCTTTCCTGCCCCTAAGCAAGTAAGTACACTGAGGTAAAGGGGATTCAGATGTAAGGGGTTCTCTGCAGACACTGATGTAAGGGGGGGCTTTTGGGAACCATGATTTGGGAGGAATGCTGGGAACACTGTAAGTGGGGGCATTGGTGAGCAGAACCCCCCTAACGTCAGAGTCCACAGCATTTTCCCTTAAAAAAATAAATGGTTGTGCGCTGCTAAGTGTTTGGGTTTGGCTTGACAAAAAAACGTGTCAACCTTACACCACATTTATGTGTCCTGCTTTAGTGAAATGCGTCAGCTGCTTTTGTACGCTTCTGCTGTTTTGTGTTTCTTCATGATTCAGCTTTTTAAATAAAGCATTCATCATTATACCGGTGTGCGGCTTCCAGTTTTCCTCGATTTCCCTGCCTCATCTTGCATCAGCCAGCACCTGGGACTCTTCCCTCTTGATGGACAATACTATACTGGCTTTCATCTCCCCTGGTCTGCGCCTACCTGAGCGGTGGGACCCCTCTCTGCTTAGCCTGCTTTAGTATTAGTTTAAAGGGGGATAGTTTAAATCTTCTATAAAACAGACTAGATTAGGTGTCATAAAAGCATATGATTAGGAAGGGGAAGAATGAATTAAGTATCTTAGATAAGCCAACATACACTAGCACAGGAATATGCAGTTAGCGGACTTTCAGCTGTTGCAGAACAACAAGTCCCGTGAGGCATAGCAAGAGTCTGACAGCCACAAGAATGACACCTGGAGGCTAAGGCATGATGGGACTTGTAGTTTTGCAACAGCTGGAGGTCTGCTAATTGCAAATCCCTGCACTAGACTAAACACTGCTTTATGATAGCCTTGTATAATAAAGGATGTTTTAAGGCACTTTTGATGAATGTCTGGCTGACTGATCAGGCTGTAAGAAAGTCGGATGGGAGCGCTTACGCAAATAAAGTGGTTGCACAATTCCCAAAAATCAATATTTAAAGAGCATAGAGTAGCTCCAAATTTCCCAGAAGGGGGGACATGGGAATATGGGGAATTTTTTAACGTGCCACAACCAATAGTAGATGTTCTCGGTCAATCCAAAATGTTATTTAAACATCAAACCTGAGTATTAAAGAAAGTAAAAGTGAGGTTTTGGCTTTTTTAGGGGAATTTCTGTATGCACAATTATTGGGCAACGTTTGTGTGCAGAAGTATTATGCAACTAAATGAAAAACGAACATTTTTCCATCTCACTTGTTTATTTTCATCTGTTAAAATGGAGTTCCACACACTTTTACAACTTTATCTTAAAGGAATGACAACCCCTCCATCACTCGATTTTTTTTTTTTTTTTTTTCTTATCTTTTATGAAGTACATAGTGTACTTCCGACCCAAGCCTCGCCGCGGCCCAGTGCGTCACGTCCTCTTCTCCCCTTATGCTTTCTGGGACCTTTGTGTGTCCCAGAAGATGACAGGGCCATTCAGGAAGTGCCGTGCGACTCGCGCATGCGCAGTAGGAAACCGGCAGTGAAGCCTGAAGTGTCCACTGCCGGTTTCCCTTAGTTGGAATGGTGGTGCCTGCTGACTTTTAAAAAAAATGTTTGCAGCTGGAACTTTGCTTTAAAATGAGATTTATAAACAAACAACTCAGAATTTACAAATGAACGTTTCTGACATTTCAAAAAAATAAATAAAAAATCGGTGACCAATATAGCCGCCCTTCTTTTCAGTAATGGGTCTGTCAGTTTCTTGATCTGTTGATCAACTTTTTGTGCAGCAGCAACCACAGCCTCCCAGACACTGTTCGGAGAGGTGTACTGTTTTCTCTTACCATACATGTTTCATTTAAGAAGGTCCCACAAGTTTTCCATAAGGTTTAGGTCAGGTGAGGAAGAGGACCATGTCATTATTCTTTCATCTTATTCAGGGCTTTATCCATGCAGTGGAGTACTTTGATGCATGTTATGCATAAATATCATGGTCTGCTTGAAAGATGTAGGCTTTTTCCTGTACCACTGTTAGAAAGTGTCTTACAAAAACTGGCAGAAGGTTTGAGAGTTGATTTGAAGTCCATCTTCAACTTGAAAACTATTTCATCTTTAATAATGCCGGCCCATACCAGTACCCCACCTCCTTGGCTTCCGAGTTGAGGTGTGCCCATTATTGATCCAGCCACAGGCCCATCCATCTGGTCTGTCAAGAGTCACTCTCATCTCATCAGTCCATAAAACCTTTGAAAAAAATCTGTCTTCAGATATTTCTTGGCCCAGTCTTGACATTTCAACGTATGGGTCTTGTTCAGTGGTGGTCAGGTTTCAGCCTTCCTTACCTTGGCCATGTCTCTGAGCACTAAACACCTTGTACTTCTGGGCACTCCAGATAGGTTGCAGTTCTGAAATATGACAACACTGTAGGATAATGGGTTCCTGGTAGCTTCATATTTTTATTCTTCTCAAATCTTTGGCAGTTAATTTGCGTCTTTTATCTCAACGTGTTTCTTGCGACCCTGTTGACTATTTGCAACAAAACGTTTGATAGTTCTGTGATCACGTCCCCATATCTTAGCAATTTTAAGAGTCCTGCATCCCTCTGAAAGACTTTTTACAATCTTTGACTTTTCAGAGTCAGTTATATCTCTTTTTTGGCCCATTTTGCCTGAGTAAAAGTAGCCTAATAATTATAAACACACCGATATAGGGTGTTGATCTCCTTAGGCCACACCCTCCCTCATAACACAAATACACATCACCTGATATGCTTAAAACCAATAAGCAATCAAGTTTATACAGCTTGGAGTTGGACAATATGCATAAAAAAATGATGATTTGGTTAAAATACTCACTTGCCTAATAATTGTGCACACAGTGTAGAAAGGGACAAATTACACCGCAGAAGCACTATGGTATAGATCATGCCTTTAAAAGAACAGAAACTTTTTTTTTTTTTACTTTTTTAGGGTTACAAGCGCTTTAGGGTAGAACTGCGGTGGAAAAAAGGTCTTTAACCTACGCATGCGTGCGATTTTTTTTTTTTTTTTATTCTCTAACAATATTCATAGCCCTGAATATTCTGCTTCTTGACAAAGACATCTAAAAGTTGTTGACACTCTAGGGGAGTACCATTTTCTGGGGAGGGAATTCCACATTTTATCTGCTCTAGTAAAGAACCCTTTCAGCAATCTAAGGTTAAACCTCCATCCTTCTAAAGGGTTAATAATCCCTGTCATGGTTTTTTTTTTTTGCCCAGAGGGCAGTGTCATGTGAGTGCAAATCTGTTTTATTTGAATAAAAGTGGTTTTAGATACTGCACTATGGAGAATATTTGTTTTATATATGGGTTGCCTACACTGGTGAGAGGCGCAGAGTAGTTGCAGAGACCTGATCCTTTCTGGAGGAGAGCGGTGCCTGGTGGCTATTTGGGAGTACTTCATCTTTACTTTATATGACCTGCTCAGCAATAAGGGGTCATATAATTCTGGTGAGAGTTCTGTTTGTATACTAAAATTATATATAATTATTCCCGCGCTATCTGGTATAAACTGAACAGAACACAAATAGGAGAAGCTGCCTGCACCGAATCAGGTACAGCCCAAACCCTGTGGATAAGTAATAATAAACAAAAATGGTGCTGCGCTAATCCTGGATAAATTAGCTAAATTAACTTAAGGTGGTGTGACTAATATAGGGAGTGTGTGGTCACAGATATGGTGACACTATAGCAGTGATAACGACTAACGTGTATCAATCTCCACTCATATGGCAATAGCTCTGAGTGATGGAATGTTCATCGCCCGTGGTGACGGCAATTAATAAATATCTCTCATTATATCCATAAGAAAATATCAATCATGTAAAAAGTGTCACTAATCAATAAATATTAATCCATCAATAAATAAATCTCAACATGCCCGAAAACAAAATATCATAAATATCATATATTATTTATTATGTACTAAAAGTCACTTTAGATTGTATTTTGCACTGTTTTGACACTTTATATACTATTTATGATATTTTGTTTTCGGGCATGTTGAGATTTATTTATTGATTAGTGACACTTTTTACATGATTGATATTTTCTTATGGATATAATGAGAGATATTTATTAATTGCCGTCACCACGGGCGATGAACATTCCACCACTCAGAGCTATTGCCATATGAGTGGAGATTGATACACGTTAGTCGTTATCACTGCTATAGTGTCACCATATCTGTGACCACACACTCCCTATATTTGTCACACCACCTTAAGTTAATTTAGCTAATTTATCCAGGATTAGCGCGGCACCATTTTTGTTTATTACTGTTTGTATACTAGTATGGACACTGTGGTGGAAAGAGCAGAAGAGCACTAATTTATTTGGATGTGGATCACCCTTTCGACTTTACATTTGCAGTATATATTGTTTGGATGCTGAACATGTTTTATGGACTTTACACTCATATGTATTAGCATTGTATTTTAAGTTTCATTTGTATTGGCGACTTATAGCCTTTGTGTTGATGGAAGGATGCTCATTTGTGCGCCGAATAGATTTTTTAATAGCGCTGGTAGATTTATTCCATTGGTCATCATATATGACCAAATTACCTCTCATAAGTCAGATGCTTGGTCCAGGTCTGTAAGCAAGAAAATATTGAGGAGTGTATTAACAGAATGGCCAGGTAAAAGCAGGGCTTTTTTTCAGCGGGAAGGCAGGTGAATGCAGTTCCGGAACCTTCAGTACTGAAATCAGTGGTGGCTAATGATTTTTTTTTTTTTTTTTTTTTTTTTGGAGGGGGGGTGTGTGGCAAACAAACCCCCCCCATCTAGGTTGTGGGCAGGCGGTGGACAGCGGCTCCCGTGTTCTCTCCTCCTTTTTTGCATCACTGCGGCTTCGGCCGTGCGTCTCCTCCTAGGCGTCCAATAGGATCGCCTGTCCTTTCAGCCAATCGGGTGATGAGTCTCACTTCCTGAATGGCCAGGAGGAGGATCAGTGTGGCAATAGCGAACATTCATTCACTATTGTCACACAACTGGGTGGGCTCAGAGCACAGTGCTCTGCACCCCGAGTCCACCCTTTTTTGAAACCTATTAGAGCCTCTGGCTCTAATCATGTGCTTCAGAAACAACCCCCCCCCCCCCCCCCATTGGAATCCATGATCGCCCTGTATGTAGATCAGGGGCTGGGCGCATGGATAGAGGGGGGAGGGGGCCACCACTGACTGAAATGTACTGTAATGGCAAGGGGTGCTGGGGTGTGCTGAATGATCTATTGATGCTGGCTACTGGAGGATCTACTGTTGCTGGAGGGGATCTATTTTTGCATGGTGGTTGTTGCTGGGAAAGTCTATTTTTGCTGGTTTGCTGGAGGGGAGCTCATGCTGCTGGGGGTCAGTTGTTGCTGGATAGAATCTGCTGTTAATGGAAGGGTCTATTGATAATGGCTGCTGTGAGATCTGTGGTTGCTGGGGAGGGTCTATTGCTGCTGCCTGCAGGGGCTCCATTTTACTGCTTTTCTTGTTATTACCAAATTCCTTACAAATTACCAGATTCCACAAAATGATACTTGCCTCTGTATTCTCTAAAAAGGGCGTTACGTGCTCGGAGATGGGTAGGGGGCGGAGACCAGAACTGACTCAGAAAGGGGGAGTTCCCGCAATAGTGATCTCAGTACCTGAGGGCTAAAAGTGAATCTTTGCATAAACTGCATGTGGTCAGAGTGTCTTATCAATAGACCTGATGGAGCAGCTTATTATTTATTATAGCATTATTATCTTAATGACTGTTGATGTTCTCTATTGCATCTTAATTTCTATAGCTCCCTATGTTTTGGCCCTTGTTAACATTCCACATACTCAGAATTATGAGATCAACATCTTTTTAATTTCTACAAAATAGTTTGTTGCTCTGGCCAAGAAAGTCATCTATTTTCAACTTTGTGTCCTCGGCTTTACTATTGTTTGAGACATGTGGCAAAACTCCAATCTCTTTCTAGCATTGTGATGGACTGCAGGTATCCCCTATCAACGAATTACCATATTAAAGCAATGTGATATCTATTCAGTGTATCCTTAAATATACAGTATCTCACAAAAGTGAGTACACCCCTCACATTTTTGTAAATATTTTATTCTAACTTTTCATGTGACAACATTGAAGAAATGACACTTTGCTACAATGTAAAGTAGTGAGTGTACAGCTTGTATAACAGTGTAAATTTGCTGTCCCCTCAAAATAACTCAACACACAGCCATTAATGTCTAAACCGCTGGCAACAAAAGTGAGTACACCCCTAAGTGAAAATATCCAAATTGGGCCCAAAGTGTCAATATTTTGTGTGGCCACCATTATTTTCCAGCACTGCCTTAAACCTCTTGGGCATGGAGTTCACCAGAGCTTTACAGGTTGCCACTGGAGTCCTCTTCCACTCCTCCATGATGACATCACGGAGCTGGTGGATGTTGGAGACCTTGCGCTCCTTCACCTTCTGTTTGAGGATGCCCTACAGATGATCAATAGGGTTTAGGTCTGGAGACATGCTTGGCCAGTCCATCATGTTTACCCTCAGCTTTTTTAGCAAGGCAGTGGTCGTCTTGGAGGTGTGTTTTGGGGTCGTTATGTTGGAATACTGCCCTGCGGCCCAGTCTCAGAAGGGAGGGGATCATTCTCTGCTTCAGTATGTCACAGTATATGTTGGCATTCATGGTTCCCTCAATGAACTGTAGCTCCCCAGTGACGGCAGTACTTATGCAGATCCAGACCATGACACTCCCACCACCATGCTTGATTGTAGGCAAAGACACACTTGTCTTTGTACTCCTCACCTGGTTGCCGCCACACACGCTTGACACCATCTGAACCAAATAAGTTTATCTTGGTCTCATCAGACCACAGGACCTGGTTCCAGTAATCTATGTCCTTAGTCTGCTTGTCTTCGGCAAACTGTTTGCGGGCTTTCTTGTGCATCGTCTGTAGAAGAGGCTTCCTTCTGGGACGACAGCCATGCAGACCAACTCGATGCAGTGTGCGGCGTATGTTCTGAGCAGGGGCAGGCTGACCCCCCACCCCTTCAACCTCTGCAGCAATGCTGGCAGCGTTCATACGTCTATTTCCCAAAGACAACCTCTGGATATGACGCTGAGCACGTGCACTCAACTTCTTTGGTCGACCATGGCGAGGCCTGTTCTGAGTGGCCTGTCCTGTTATGGTCTTGGCCACCATGCTGCAGCTCAGTTTCAGGGTCTTGGCAATCTTCTTATAGCCTAGGCCATCTTTATGTAGAGTAACAATTCTTTTTTTCAGATCCTCAGAGAGTTCTTTGCCATGAGGTGCCATGTTGAACTTCCAGTGACCAGTATGAGAGAGTGAGAGCGATAACACCAAATTTAACACCTGCTCCCCATTCACACCTGAGACCTTGTAACACTAACGAGTTACATGACACTGGGGAGGGAAAATGGCTATAATTGGGCCCAATTTGGACATCTTCACTTAGGGTGTACTCACTTTTGTTGCCAGCGGTTTAGACATTAATGGCTGTGTGAATTATTTTGAGGGGACAACAAATTTACACTGTTATACAAGCTGTACACTCACTACTTTACATTGTAGCAAAGTGTCATTTCTTCAGTGTTGTCACATGAAAAGATATAATAAAATATTTACAAAAATGTGAGGGTTGTACTCGCTTTTGTGAGATACTGTACATGTACAGTAAGACATCTGCTTGATGTGTTTAATCATTGTATTTTATTGTTTTAGAAACTCGGTTAAGTATTACTGTCTTTATATACTTTCTATCATACGTGTACAGTACATGAGGGCCACCATATTTAAGTACCAAAAAAACGAAAACGCAGTTAAAGCCAGAATTCCTCCACACTACTTGTTTCTAGTTCTGTGACTAGTTGGGTTATGGGCTGCAGAAAGCATTGGACAAACAGTAGGCCATCAGATGCCTTTGGTGATGTTGATTAACATGTGATATTTACAAATAGTCAGCCTTTTTTACAATATACACCAATCGGCCATAACTTTATGACCACTGAAGTATGGAATTTCATTTTTAATTTATTTTTTGATCATACTTACCTATATGGATGCAGCATCAGTCCCCCACTGGCTCTAACACTGAGAACTGAGTGATCGAACACAGCCGATCGCTCAGTTCTCAGAGCTCCCTGAGCAAAGAGCTGGTGAATGTCCGTGGCTTCAGCCCGCTGACTGCTGAGAACAGGACACAGGAGTGCAGAACGAACTGCATTCCTGTGATCCACAGGAGAAATGCAGCCAAACAAGCTTTGGCTGTACTTCTCCTTTAAGCATGCTAACCTGTATCCAAAGCCAAAAGCACATACAATGGGCAGGCAAACATCAGAACTGGACCATGGAGCAATGAAAGTATCACGGTTTCTTGCCCGAATGCATGTGCGTCGCTTACCTGGGGGAAGAGATGACAACACCATGCAGTATGAGAGGAAGGCAAGCTGGCAGAGGCAGTGTGATGCTTTAGACAATGTTCTGCTGGGAAACCTTGGATCCTGCTATTCATATGGATGTTACTTGACATGTACCACCTACCTAAATATTATTGCTGACCAAGTGTACGCCTTAATGAACAGTATTCCTTGATGGCCGTGGCCTCTTTCAGCAGGATAATGCACCCTGCCACACTACAAAAATGGTTCAAGAATGGTTTGAGGAACACAGCAATGAATTTGAGGTGTTGACTTGGACTCCAAATTCTCCAGATCTCAATATAATCGAGCATCTGTGGGATGTGCTGGAAAAACAAGTCAAATCCATAGAGGCATCACCTTGCAACTTGCAGGACTTAAAGGATCTGCTACTGACGGCTCAATGTCAGATACCACAGCATACTTTCAGAGGTCTAGTGATGTCCATGACTCAACGGGTCAGGGCTGTTTTATTGCCAAAAGGCAGGCCTACTCAAACTTAGGTGGGTAGTCCTAAAGTTATGGCTGATCGGAGTATATTCTAAATTGTTCACCTTTTAGATAAGGGAGAAGGTACATTCCATGCAATTCTGCCAGGCCAACAGTTTTTTTTCTTTTTGAAAATGTAATGAATCCCTTTCACTTTCATTGTAGCTTGATGACCCTTCCATCTTCCCCGCTGTCATCGTGGAGCACATTCCAAATGCAGATTTACTGCACACTTATTCGGGTTTAACTTGTGTTGATGATACAGATGACATGATTGCCGAAAACTCCCTGGATGTAGCAGAGGAACAGATTATAGAAGATGATGACCTCACTCTTACAGGTTTGTATTCTCTTTTGTAAGGGTAGAACTTTGATGTGATCAGATTTACATTGAGAAGAGCGATTTGTCTGCCATCTCCTCCTCACAGTACCTGCATATTCAGTATTCTGAAGCCCTATATGCACATGCTGGTCAGCAAACAGTCATTGAAACAGGGAAAAATATTAGTTTTCTTCAAAAGGAAGCTGGCAGTACCAACTATGGCAACAATGTAGGCTACCTTGCAATGGGAGGTGTGAAAGTGTGATTTAAAAAGCATTAACCAATATACTGCCCTCACTATTTTTTTTTATATGCACAGTCGTGTGTTTTGTGGGGTTTTTTTTTTTTTGCAGGGGGCTGAATGTTGTCATGTCATGGATAGACTACTGCCTAGAAAACACACTGTGTGTATGGGGCTCTATGCAGAGCCTTATTATATTTTTTTTCTGTGATAGCAGGATTTGGCACATGGTCTCTTTATAAAGGATAATTTAAATATATATTTTTAAATCTCAGCAGAGTAAGTACCTGAATTTTACTTGGTATCAGCCTTTTGCAGTCCTTGTACAGTAGAACTCAGAGTGAGATAGGAAGAAGCATCACATGGAGCCAGTCAGTTGTGTTGCAGTGCTTATTCCTAACAAAGAGCATGCTAATAGGAGAAGAGAGTGGCGTGACAGAGAGATGAACTCATTAGTCTGCTGCTTTTCATTGCATTGTCCTGTCACAGACTGGGAGAGGGAGATGGCAGAGCTGTGTAAAGTTTAAAAATGTATGGACAGAAGTACATGGCCTTTGACAGTAAAACTGCTTTCTTATATGCATTTCATCTGTGTAATGTAGTGGTTTAAAGTTCTACTTTAACAATATTTGTAAGTAAGATAAGATGCTAGCAAGGGTGTGGTCAGCTCTAGAATCAAAATTGCAACTGTGCAGGAACGGTTCCTTAGTCTGCCAGTGAGCGACTAGAATAACACATTTCTGTCATTGTGGATGGAATTGCAGAGGTAATTGATATACACGAAGACCCCTTTCACACCGAGGGCGTTTTGCAGGCGCTATAGCGTTAAAAATAGCGCCTGCAATCCGCCATCAAACAGCATCAAAAATTCTTTGGAGCGGTGTGTTTACCACTCCTCCACCGCTGCTCCCCATTGAAATCAATGGGGCAGCGATGGGATACTGCCGGCAAAACGCCGCTATTGCGGCGCATGGCGGGCAGTTTTAACCCTTTCTCGGCCGCTAGCGGGGGTAAAAGCGCCCCGCTAGTGGCCGAAATGCGCCGCTAATCCGACGGCGTTTTACTGCCGACGCTATGGGCGGCCCTGTGTGAAAGGGCTCTAAAACGTGTCAATGGAGCCAGCAGAAACTGCCTATTGTGATAAATGCCATTTGGATCATGCTGTCATGTTATTGAGAACTTTAACATTGCATTTGAATGTATTTACTGCCCTCTACGTGTGAATACCGAAATACTTAAAAAAACACTACCATTTGCATCGTGCTTTACTTAAAGCACCACTCCACCCAAAAGTGGGAGCTCCGCTTATCTGCCTCCGCTGTCACATTTGGCATCTTTCGGGAGGAGGGGGGAGCCGGTACCTGTTTTTGACAGGTACCTGCTCCCACTTCCAGGTGATCTCACCACAGTGAGATCACCCTGAAGTTTGCCCCCCCCTCCTTCCCCCCCACCCCTGGGCCATTCACACATGCGCAGTAGGGAACCGGCTGTGAAGCCGCTAGGCTTCACTGCCGGTTTCCCTTACAAGCAGTGTCAGCGGCAGCACCCGAGAGCCGATGGAAAAATCGCCTGGGCTTCCGACATCGCGGGATCCCTGGACAGGTAAGCATCTGTCAGGAACCATGAAACAGACGGAGACCGAAAATGCAGTAACAATCACATCTTTTAATAAAATGGTAAAAATGGTACAACTGGTGAACATAATCAGAACAAGCCAGGAAATCAGGAAGCCATAGATCAGCATAGTCAGAGGCAGCAGACAGGATCAGGAACCAGAAGGGACATCAGTGAGGCAAGTCTTCAACATGAACACAGCAGAGAGTCTGTAGATATGTTGACCAAGGCGAAGGCAATTAATGAAATGAACCAGGCAGTTTAAATAGCCAGAAGGGGCTGGCTGTAGGCTTGACTGATGAGCAGGAGATGATCAACAGATGAGCCACTGTGCAACGATGAGTACTAGCAATTAACAGACAGCTGAGCACAGAGAAGGAAGGGCTGAGAGCCCAGCCCTGACGGTATCCTAATATTAAAAGTCAGCAGCTACAGTATTTGTAGTTACTGACTTTTATTTGTTTCTGAAGGAGGCTGGACCCCCTTTTTTTTTTTAAATATTATAGGCTTGCATACTTTTCTCCTTTATATAAATAAGCAAAACCGTGGTGACATTATAAACGATCTGTATTTTTAGTGGAAGCATCATGTCAGAATGGAGATGAGACCATGGAAACAATTGAAGCAGCAGAAGCACTTCTTAACATGGATTCTCCAGATGCATTGCTAGATGAGAAAAGATTAGGTAAGTTTGGGATGCTCTATTAGCCTTTCATATGATGTACTGTATTATCACAAATCACCAGCTATCTACAACATTTTATAATGAGGTGAGCAGTGCATAGTAGGGGTTGAGCACACCGTATCATTTTTTTCCACCCTCCTCTCTTATGTTTCTGGAAAAAAAGCAGAGGAGCTATTTCAATGCATAAAGTATCTAAACTTGATATAGTCAAACTAGCTGTTTCTATGAAAAGAGGAAATCGTGTCAATCAGTGCGCTTGGTGAAGATACTCCAAATGTGATAGCTCTTGTTCAATAAACAATTTTCTATAGCACTGATCTAATCTGGGAAATTATCTGAATTACTGTAACCAAATGGCCTCTATTTATTGGTATTGATTTGTAAAAAATGGAAGCTAAATTAAAACTTTGGATCAAGTTCAGGCTCTTCTTTCTAGTGTAGCAAATAAACAAATCTGCTTAAAGCGGTTCTTCAGTCATTATTTCAACTTTCCATCTATTAAATCTTCTGCCCTTGTTGGTTTAACTTTTGGATAGTAAAACATTTTTTTTTCTGCCATTAAATGCCTTATACAGCCCACTTCTGGTTTCTTGTCTGGTTATTAGCCTAGGCTTATGATATCATGCACAGCTCTCCCTCTCACTCTCATGTGAGTTTGCCAGGAAGAGAGGGGGGGTGGGTCATAAGATGGCCAGTGAGAGCTGCAGAGCTGGAGATGTGTGTCTGAGCAAATCCAGGAAGTGAACAAGCAGCAGCTTCAGCTGCCCACAGTTAAAATGGTTGCAGCCAGACTTAGTGGAGGGAGATTTCGGCAGCATCTTTGGCAAGTACAGAATCACAGTATATATAAAATAATATGCAAAGTGGTTGGAGGGAAGCTTCAGAATGGCAAAGATGTTTTTATTACAAGTTATGTGAGCTGACTGCAGTTCCTCTTTAAGTGCTCTATTTTCCAATGTTCATTAGCTTGGTTACAGAAATATACATACACTGATCCAGTATGATGCATTGCATTGATATCTTTTTTTTCTTTTATATTTTTCTTTTAGCTAACATTTTTGGTACATCTGACGATGACCTGATGGTCACTCCCATTACACATGTTTCTGTCACTGTTGATGGAATTCCAGAAGTGATGGAAATTCACCAGAGCATGTATTCAGATCCAACAGAGTTTCAGCAGGATGAGCAACCAAAGAGGAAGAAAGGTATGGTGGGAAATAACTGTACAATTCAATTGTCTTAAAGATGAATTCCAGGTATGGTATATTTTTACATAGTTACATTTCTCCAGCTTAGAACAATGTATATACTATACCTGGCCAATGCCCCTGGAAGCTGGAAATAACTCAGGTAGATACCGCTAATCCAGTTATATCCACTTACTTCCGGGTTCTGTGCTGAGCAGCTGGGCCTGATGCATTCTGAACACAGGAGGTCAGTCATTCTGCATGTGCGCCATTCAGAGAATGCTTTGCATTCTCTGAATTAATGTAAAGACGTCTCTGATAGACAAGGTGGAGAGCTTGACATCACCACCCCACTTTTCCGCCTTTTCTTATCAGAGGACACTTTGCATTCATTCAGAATGGTGCCCATGCTGAGCATCTTACTTACTGAGTTCAGAATGCATCAGGCCAGCCACTCAGCATGGGACCCAGAAGCGAGTGGAGATCACTGGAGTAGCAGTGTCTACTTCAGTGACTTCCAGCTTTACCCACTTCCCGCCCGGCCTATAGACAAATGACAGCTGAGTGGGGCATTCAGTCTTTTCAGGTGGGCGTCATGATGTTCTCCCAGAACGAGCCTCGCGCACACCCTACAGGCCGCACTGTGGTGTAATTTATCACCCGCTGTGTCCACCAGACACAGTGGAGTACTGGTCAGTGCACCGGCTGCTGCGGGTACCATATGATTGTTGTGACCACAGCAGATCACATAAAAATTGTACACAATGGGTGGCTTTTATTCCTGCCATCTATTTTTGTAATATAGTGTTGATCTCTGTGATCGGTCACAGTGATCATATGGTACAGACAGGGTCAATCATAGCCCATCTGTACCATGTGATTAGCTGTGGCCAGTCACAGCTAATCAGAACAATACACACTGAATCAATTTCATTCAGTAAAAGTGGTTGCTTTTACCAGTGAAATTCGCTGGTATAAGCAGTCATAATATGTAAAAATTTTTTTTAAAAAAATCCTGATCACTTCCCCAGAATAGTACAGTGTTACTATGGTAACATGGTATTGTTATGGTCACAGTGTGTTTAAAAAAAAGCATTAAACAAAAAAGAAAATAAATGTAATAAAAAAAAATATATTTTTGCATTTTTTTTTTTTTTTAACATACTGTAACCAGTGTCTCTGATTCCCACCACACCAGTTATACGATAACCCTGTACTGCACTGTCCACAGTATGTAAAAAAAAAAAAAAAAATCTGAATTTTTTTTTTCATTTCTTAATTTTCCAAAGAATTGTGACAAAAAAATGACAACTTCAAAAACATCGCCATGCCTCTTACCTTGGACTCTCTACTTTCCAAAAGTGGTCGTTTGGGGGATATTTGTACTGTTCTGGCATTTTCGGCCCTCAAATAATGAGATTGGGTGTCAGTACATCAGGATTGATCGATTTTTGGATATACTGTATATACCATAGTTTGTGGACTCTATAACTTTTCTACAGACTAAGTAATAAACACTGATTTGGGTTGTTTTCATCTAAAAAAAATTTAGCAGACTACAGTTTGTCCTACATTTATGAAGAAAGATTATTTGTTTGCAAAATTTTATAACCGAAACAAAGAAAAACATTTTATATTTTTTTTAATTTTCAGTCTTTTTATACTTTATTTAGCAAATAATAAAAAATCCAGTGGTGATTAAATATCACCAAAAGAAAGCTCTATTTGTGTGAAAAACAAATGCTAAAAATGTTATACTTTACAGTGTTGCATGACCACGCGATTGTCATTTGGTTAAGGGAGATTGGCCAGGTATGGTAAAAACTTTGTTACTTCGGTCCATGCATACCTGGAATTCTTCTTTAAACTTTGAGACAACAAACCAGCTCAACTTTTCGTTTTGCTAATATTTTCTTTTAGGGAGAAAAACAAAAACGCCTCGACCGGAGTCACCTACCACTACCCCAAATATATCTGTAAAGAAGAAAAGCAAGGATGGAAAAGGTAATGGTGGCAGAGATGGGTTACTATGTAAAAGCTGTCTAGATGGTATTGTCATATTAAAGGCTTGTGTCTTAGGACAGTCATTGGCAAGTTACAAAATGGATGCTGTGATGTTTTTAGACAATATTCAACCTCAGTTTGTTTATTAAAGTTACTCTGAAACATATATGTCCATTTTATAAAGCAGGTCTCATTAATCTATGTTCGCTTTTTGCATCTAGGAATGCACAGGTCTGAACACTTCTAGCTATGAGATCCTGCTGCCACAAACAGCTTCAGGTCTCCACTAACATGCTAATCGCACAGCTTTGTTCATAAACTCATCTCAATGACAATTGCAAATTACCGTTCTGTTTACTGTCATTCTTTCACAGGGGTCGGATCCATCCAAGCGGAATCCGCCTGCTCAGCAGGGGATCTCTCTGCTAATCCATGCTGAGCAGGCAGATGACAGGTCCTGTCCTGTCCGCTCCACTATGCAGAGCGGACGAGGACAGCGCCCACTTTCCTCTATTGGGCGGTCGGATGGAAATGGACTGCATGTACATGGATGGTGTATGTATCACCATACATCTGTTTTCAGAGGATTTTGTAGAATCGGATGCTAGGCGGGTGTCAGCAGACCTGGTCGGGTCCCCCCCGAAATACGGACAGGGGGACCCGGATCGGTCCGATTGTGTGAAAGGATCCTAAGATGCATTAAGAAGATCACAATTAAAAATAAGTAAATAAGTACAAACATTTTTTTGTCCAGTTGTCAGTCTACAAAGTGAAATGTAAGCAGAGATATTTTTTTTAACTTTGTAGAAAAA
Source organism: Aquarana catesbeiana (assembly GCF_042186555.1). NCBI lineage: Eukaryota > Metazoa > Chordata > Amphibia > Anura > Ranidae > Aquarana > Aquarana catesbeiana. Next base: position 204,148,671 of record NC_133325.1, read on the forward strand.
GCAAGCCTGATATATACCTAAAATCCGTATAAATATATTTAGGTATGCAGATTGGTTATAGTTACTTTAATGTTAACCAACATATAGTGATACTGCTAAATTTGGTCTGGATAATTTAGTATTAGTAATCTCTGGTCATAAATGGTTTAAATGGGGAGCCAACCCAACAGATATTTTGTTTTTTTAAAGAAGCTCAGTAGCTAAAGCACCCAACAGTTTCTTATACCTCTTAAACAATCTTTGTAGTTCAGTTACTGTCTTTGAAAACCTGAAGTGGCCATTATGAGTGGGTCCCACTCACCTTATTGGTTTTTGTCTTCATTTTATGTTTTGGAGAATGAAGTAGAAGATAATTGAGTATACAAATGTGGAGGAGACCATGTCCTTGGACTTGTGTCTATTTTCAACATCACCTACTATGTGAAACTCCCTTTAAGGACAGAAACTAGAGGCAGGAAGTATGATCTTACTGTTGGAGTACCCATGTTTAAAATTCCAGGACTGACACATTACATTAGAAAATATATTTTGTAAGCTGGATTGTGTCTAACCAGTTGAATGGCATATAATGGCCACCAATGTTTTTTGTTTGTTTTAAGGCATCTCAGAGGTTGCGCTCCAATGGGGAGAAATGATGAGCATGGGGATTTAAACGAGAAGTTGTGTGTTTTCATGTTTTAATCGACATGATTGTTTGCAATTTATATTATGCACAATATAATGAAACATGCTTCAGTCTAATTGACCACTTTGGTTTTTTCAGGTAATACCATTTACCTTTGGGAATTTTTGCTAGCTTTGCTTCAAGACAAAGCTACATGTCCAAAGTACATAAAATGGACTCAGCGAGAGAAGGGAATCTTCAAACTGGTAGATTCCAAGGCAGTTTCAAAGCTATGGGGAAAGCACAAGAATAAACCTGATATGAACTATGAGACAATGGGCAGAGCACTCCGGTAAGAATAATTAATACAGTGTTAGGGGGTTCACATATTTCAAGTAAAAATAAACCTGAGATCTGTGGTTCCACTTTTTGTTAAAGTTTAGGATAAGGCCACCATAACTGGAAGAAACAATACTTCAAAATAGAATGTCCTCTTTTTTTTATATATCACAAATGCTTTGAATGTCCAATCCACTTTTGAATGTATCAACACAAAATTGGCATCTTGTGTTGTAGATTAATCTTAAACAAAATTGAGGAGCTGCAGGAACATCTCCCTCACTTCATATATAATGCGCTGCCCAAGTTCTTAGTTTCATATTGCACTTCTGCATTTTTAAAAGAGGAAAAGTTAGGGGCTTTTTACTGCACTGGTCACTGGGTTGCCTTCACTGAATCTAAAACATTATTATTTTGTTTGCTTTAGGTACTATTACCAAAGAGGTATTCTAGCTAAGGTGGAAGGCCAACGCCTTGTCTATCAGTTCAAGGAGATGCCAAAGGATCTTATTTATATTGATGAAGAAGACTCCAGCCCTGCAGAATACTCAGGAAGTTTGTCCTCAAATGTGTCTTTGCATTCTCCAGTTTCTACTCCAAATCGAAATCATGCAAAAGTGTCTAAAGGTCCTTCTAACACTGGATCAAGAAACAGCTCAACCCCTGTTCTAAAATCACCAAAATGTTCAAAAGTGAAAGAACTAGTGGAGCCTAGCCAACCCCAGGTGTCCTTGCTTCCATCTGATATGTTGAGGACAGTGACTCCTTCCCAGACACCTCAACCACACCCAACCCAACTTTATCGGACAGTCCACTTAATGTCTGGACAAACAGTTCCTGAACAAGGTATAACTTGCACCATTCAAAATGACACACTTTCTTCTGCACAAACTATCAGGTGAGTCTTACTTTGTAATTTTACACTACTAGTATTTATGGATACACACCAAAGCATTTACATTATTTAAACAAGCAGTGGAATCAGTTTAAACAAGCCCCCATTCACCTCTTTAGCAAGTGTTTGTTTTTAGCAGTGTTGAGATGTGTTTGTTTGCGTCATAACCTGCTGTGCTGAAAAAATGTAATGCAACAGTGTGAACTGAAACCATCGGAAAAAAGGCAAATTGCCTTGTCTTTGTGTTGGGACTGCGCTGGGCATTGCTCCCAGAGCAAATGGTGTAAATGGGTCCTAAAAGTCTTGATTTTTTTGTTTTGTTTTTGTAAGTCTTTTTAGGTCTACTTCACCCCAGAGTGCCATGCTGAATGCAAAACCACATGTATGCACTTCAGTACACAATACCAGTATGCCAATCCTGGCACATAGTACTTTTTTTTTTTTTTAATATTGCGTTGTCACAAGTGAATTTTCACTAGATTTTTATTAACCACAGCCACATTGCATTGTGACGGTTTGCATCCCAATCTGCTGCATTGCAAAACGTACTGCATGTAGTACAGTAGTTTTTTTAAGTTCACACCACAGCAAATAACACCATTGGCATTTTGCCTTGTCTATGCATTGGGGCTGCACTGAAATAACAACCCCAACACATCTGGAGTGAATTAGATCTTTTTATTTTGCATATTGTAAAAAAACATTACAAACAAACAATAAGCCAGAAACCAGGAGCTGCTTAAAACATTACATCATCCCACCCAGTCCATAGGGCAGTTAGGCAAGGCACATGAGCATCATTGAGCCCAAGAAGAAAGAAGGGGAGTGTCTGAGAGAACTTGTGGTATGGCCTTCATCCCACACCCAGAGTGTCCATCAACACGACCAGTGTATGGTGAACCCTGTCATCACCACAGAGATGCTATCCACAATGCATGCACAAAATTGGACTCTTAATAAACCATCATCAAGCAGCTACAGAATACTGTCCAAAAATACTTTGAGTAAACGGAGCTTAAAGCGGTGTTCCAGCCGCAATTTTTTTTTATTTTTTATTTAAATTTTTTTTTTTAAGTCAGCAGCTGCAAACACTGTAGCTGCTGACTTTTAATAAGGACACTTAACTGTCCAGGAAGCCCGCGATGTCGGCCCCCCGAGGCCGATCTGTCCATCGGATCTGGTGCATTCCAACTAAGGGAAACCGGCAGTGGAGCCTTGCCGCTTCACTGCCTGTTTCTGACTGTGCATGCGTGAGTCCCGCTACGCTTTGTGAATGGCCAGCTTGTCTTCTGGGACACACACATGTCCCAGTAGAAAATGGGGGGGCTCGCCGCAGAAGAGGATGTGACTTCCTCGGTCACGGCCGTGGCCCGGCTAGAAAGTAAAAACATTTTTTTAAATATCCAAAAACGAGGGGTGGAGAGTTTCATTTAAGACCACCTCTCAAAATTGGGTGGAACTCCGCTTTTAAGCATTACATTACAGTGAGTCCAAAAAGCAGTTACATATTTTACCAAACTTTTTTAGACATACTGAACGATCAGGTAGCTCCATATTCCATTTAGGAATAAAGGTTCTCCTGACATACAGATATTCAGTAAAGTCTGGGTTGCAGTGGGTATAGTCTTTCTAATAAACCCAACAGACAAATTGGGATTGTAAGCTAAACCTCCAATATGGTAACACTATAAATTATGGGTGACCTCCATCCAGAAATGTTTTGTTGTGATCTTTGAGAAAAGAATTATGCCACAATTTAAGCAGCTAGAGAGGTCAACGATAGTTTGTATTTAAGTACTTTTAATGCTTGTTAAGAATATATATTTTAATATACAGTATATCAGACATTAATGTCTATAGTCCGGACAGAGATGCACTTTAAATTGATTTATCAGCTACTGTATATGTAAATAATACACGTATATGGTGGGACTGTACTGAAAAGATATGCATAGATAGTTCAAATTTGGGCCGGTTCAGCAGGGACCAGCCGAGATTCGAACCATCTATAGGCAGGCTGATCGTACCGAAGTCAATCCATTCCGTGGTTGCAGGAAAGAAAATTGTATCGACCTTGGCCTGCATTAGGTTCAATATAAATTGTGGGTCTGGGTTCAAGGGGGCTCAACCGGAATTGATTTGAAACCTAATATATCTAATATAGAAGATACCACATACGTAAAAAGACTAACACAGGTGTTTGTAGAAACCACTTACATAAAAAAGAAACGTATCTTTTACCCTTTGATCAGTCTTGACCGCTTTAAGCCCAGGCCAATTCTGACACTTTTTGTTTACATTTAAAAATCAGTATTTTTTTATAGAAAATTACTTGGAACCCTCAAACACACACACACACACACACACACACATATATATATATATATATATATATATATTTTTTTTTAAGCAGAGGGCCTAGAGAATAAAATGGTGGATGTTGCAGTCTTTTATGTCACACGGCTTTTGGGGGAAAAAATACACTTTAAATAATTTTAATGCACAAAACCACAATATATTACCCAATTGTTTGGTGCAAAATAAAAGATGACGTAACACCAAATAAATAGGTACCTAATATGTCACGCTTTAAAATTGCACATGCTTGTGGAATGGCATCAAACTACGGTACTTGAAAATTTCTGTAGGTGACACTCTGAAAGCCTTTACAGGTAATCTGTTTAGAGTTGCACAGGAGGTCTGGTGCTAGAATTATTGCTCTCGTTATAATCTTCGCAACGGTTCCTCACGTGTGTGGTGCGAACACTATTTACATATGTGTGCATGACCTACATATGAATTTGCATGGGGGGGGGGGGGGGTGCTTTAGAAAAAAATATGATTCATTTTAAAATATTTCCCCACCACCACCACACCACCCAAAAAAATAAATAAATAAAAAACCCACCACCACTTAATTTATTTTTCTTTTTACCCTGTCTTTTTTTTTTTTTTAATCAATTTTATTGTTCTCATGAGGAATGTAAAAATCCTGTGTGATAGCAATAAGCAGTGGCTGGTCCCCTGTTTACTGAGACATTCTACACACATCATCCCGGTATAACACTTTTTTTTTTTTTTTTTTTTAATCATTTTTATTGTTATCCAAAGGAATGTAATTATCCCTTGTGATAGCAATATGCAGTGACATGTCCTCTTTACTGAGACATGCTGCAGGCATCGTCCTGGTATAACACTCCAAACTGGCGACGTAAATGTACCTTAGCAAGGCTGTAAGTACTTAAAGGACATGTGCACTTTCATTGAAGTTGAAAAGTGGGCTTTAGGACACCTATGAATAGGTGGTGCAATGCAGTATTTGGAAAATGTTCAGCAAGGCCGTACAACACTGTGCAGACCATATAGGTAAGTATTGTATATTTGTTGCAAAATGCTCAACATGAAGTAGAAAAGCCATATAATGCAATTATCTTTTATCCTTTACTTGTAATCACAGCTAATTTGCATGATAATTTTGGAGCTGTACTGCAGCTGTGTTCCAGCCCTATGTTTATAATAGGAAAGTATGAACCTTCTGTGTGCAATCATGTGCATTAAAGCGACTCTGTCAATATTTACAAAAACCTGAAGAAATGTGTGACCTGCAAAGTAAGTCAGAAATGCCCACCACCTATTTGGCCACGCTGCTGAACCCTGCTGTATTGAAAATAGAATTTTTGTGGAAAATATCCTGAATCGCACACTGCTGGAAGTGTTGGATGCTGGCGTTTCTCACTATGCCCTGTGGTTTTCTTCCCTGCATCACTACAGCACACTGTATTGGCTATTGGAAGGATCTACAGCAGGGGACCAAGATTCCGACACACCCAGCCAGATGCTGAAGATCATTCAGTAGGCTTTTTTCTTCCACGCAGTGGCGTAAGGTGGTGTGGGATGAAAAGTAATAACTGCTGTTTAGCAGGGTGATTCTTGCAAAATAATGTTTTGGTTTTTTTTTGTAGAACACTGTAAGGATGCATTCATACCATAGTGCACGATCATGCTGGAATGCATGAACGCTCTCACTGCAATGCCCTGCAGTGTTTTTATAACAGGTGTTACAGTGCTTTTTTTATGACACCCCCCTCTCCTTACTTAATGCCTTTACCATGCATGTCAGAATGGCCTGCACAAAAATGCTATGGGTTCCAGGTGCATTCGCATGGTGACCATCTCATGGGTTTACACATGCCCATGATTTTCTAACAACCAGAGCATTTCTTTCCTAGACTTCCTTACGAGAAACTCATGAGGCTCCCCCAGCAGAATTTTACCATATCTACAACTTTGCCACTGGATAATTACTCTGTCATGTATCTGAAAAACAACCTTTGAGCCTCGGTGTTTGCATTCCCCTGGAACCCCCGGGACTTATCTCTGATACTGTATCTACTATTTGCTTACCAACCCAGACCTCCATATTGACTATCTTCTATGTTGGCCACTGGGAATGAGATCTTGTGACTTCCATTGACACATAGGCATGGAATTGAGCCTGGTTGACAATAGTTAAATGTTCCTACAACACATCTATACTTGAATATGCATACAAAGTCTTCTTCAGGTGGTATTGGATCCCTGCCCATATAGCCCATGCTAACCCACCCTGTAGTGACAGATGTTTTCAAGCCTGTGGGCAGCATGGTGATGTTCTGTATATATGGTGGTCCTGTCCACGATTGCTGGAATTCTGGTCGAAGGTTTTTGGCTTTACACTTTATCCTAAAAATGCCAAGCTGGCTTTGTTACACTGTCCGATTCCTGGTGTTTTTCGACCTCAATTAAAGCTGGCAAAATGTCTGTTCCTAGCTGCCAAGCAGACTATAGTCAAGGCCTGGGAAAAACTCTTGGTCTGCTTCCAGAAAGTGAAAGACACATGGCCTTGATAATGCTTAACGAAAAATGTCTAACATTCTATATGACTCCCATCTGAAATTTCTTAAGGCCCCTTTCACAAAGGCACCTCCACTATGCGGAATCCGCTTGCTCAGCGGGGGATCTCTCTGCTAATCCCCGCTGAGCAGGCGGATGACAGGTCCATGTCCACTCCGCTATGCAGAGCCGACACGGACACAGTCCCGCTCTCCTCAGTGGGGCAATCAGATGGAAATGGAGCGCCTGTCCGTTTCTATCCAATGCCATCCGATACGCAGGATGGATGGAAAATCGGACCACCATCTGTCTGTTTTTGGCAGATTGGATGAGATGGTGGCGGGTGTCAGCGCACATGTGTCTGCTGACATCAGCTGCTCCATTGAAGACAATGCAGGGTTCGATCAGGTCTGCCTGAAAAAAAAGACAGGTGGACCTGATCCGAAAGATCCTGATCCAAAAGCCTGTGTGAGGGCCTAAGACTTTGGAACCCTGGCTTGATTACACCTTCCTGCATTACACCCTTTTAACCTAGGCTTGACTCTAATATGATGTCTGACCTGTCCCTGAGTCTGTGTTGGACCGTCTACCTGTCTTCTCCTCTCTCGCTTTCTTTCTCTTTTCCTCTATGTCTGGCTACTCAACGCCTACCTTGCTGGCTTCCTCCCTGATCCCTCTCTGATGGAAACATGCTCCCTGGATACTCTGCCCCCTTTGGAGTCTATAGAGTGGTGACTGAATCCTCAGTGGATATCCATTGCTATGGTTGCCCAGGGTTGCTATGGTTGCCCACAGTTGCTATGGTTGCCCACGGTTGCTATGGTTACCCAGGGTTGCTACGGTTACCTAGGGTTGCTTTTATTTGGGTACAGTGTTGCGTAACCGCTCAATTGTCAGGAATGGGGTGAAAGTGTCCGGAATTGAAGTGATTAATAAAGTCACCTTCAAGTAATTTCTGCTTTAATCGCTAAAGCTGTGTTTTCATTTTATACCTTGTTACCAAATCTGATAAAACTTTTAAAACTCGGGGGGGGGGGGGGGGGGGGATTTTCTCCAAGACTACCAGAATTCTGGTTTTGAGGTTTTCTGAACCCTTTCTGTTAGCACAAGCTTGCGTTGATTGGATCCATAGAAAAGCCTGCTGGCTCCTGAGTTCTGTCCATCTGCGTTCCTCTATTATGTGGCAGCAGATGTGCCGTTATAATGTATCTTGCTTGCATCTGCACCATTTCCTGTTTTTTTTGTATGTGTCTCGGACCCAAATCTGGTTTGTCCTTTCCTGTCTCATATATTTCTTCATAACCCAGAAGAATCAGAACCATCTCTATGCTTGTGTGTGTTGCAGCACAGATTGCATCCTGCTGTAATAACTCTTTTCTCTCTGACTTCTAACAAATAAGGCCTTATGTAACCAAAAAAATGTCCCCATAAATTCAGAAACTCCCATAGGTTCAGTCCACCTAGAGTCTAAGCATTAGTATGCAAAATATGACTTATCATCTGTACAATCAACTCAGTTTTGTAAAAATGTGTGCCCTTTCATTGTAGGGAATGTAGCCCAGCCTTCTGGTCATGTTTGCCTTGGAATTGGAGAATTGGTAGGATCACATCCTGCAATCTTGAAGTACAGGGAAAGCTCGTTTGGCTGTACATCTCCTGTGGATCATAGTCTATTCTGCACTCCTGTGACCCGTTTTTAGCAGTGGGCTGAAGTCCGCTGATGTCACAAAGCTGGTCCATGCTGGGGCAAGATCGCGACAATGGAGTCAGGATCTGCCCACATGCCTTGACCGGCACCCAGCTCAGCATCTCAGCAAGCCACTGGGAGGCTGAGCCAGTCGCTCCCGTCCCCTCCACAGCCCAGTGGTCCAGTGAGCGTGGAGGGAGAAGAGCCGAGACCTGGAGACTGACAGTCAGCAGCTCTCCACTCTGGGAGCTGTGAGAACCGAGCGATTGGCTGTTAGATTGCTCGGTTCTCAGTCTTGGAGGCGCTGGGGGACAGATGCTGTGTTGGACCGATGCTCAATCCACCTAGGTGAGTATAATTCTGGTAATACAAAGTTAACCCCCCATTCTTCTCCTTTTAAAGCGGAGTTCCACCCTAGTTTGCATCCTCAGCTGCAATTGGTGTGTTTTTTTTGTTTTGTTTTTTTTTCTTCTACCTTTTTTTTTCAAAGGGGAAGCACTCCACTTCCATCCATCCTTGCTGCGGTTCCACCACACATAGCGTTTTACTTTTAGGCCAAAAAATTCAACTTTGGTCTCCTCTGACCAGAGCACCTTCTTCCACATATTTGCTGTGTCCCCCACATGGCTTCTCGCAAACTGCAAATGGGACTTCTTATGACTTTCTTTCAACAATGTCTTCCTTTTGCCACTCTTCTATAAAGGCCAGATTTGTGGAGTGCACGACTAATAGTTGTCTTGTGGACAGATTCTCCCACCTGAGCTGTGGATCTCTGCAGCTCCTCCAGAGTTACCATGGGCCTCTTAGCTGCTTGTTTGATTAATGCTCTCCTTGCCTGGCCTGTCAGTTTAGGTGGGCGGCTATGTCTTGGTAGGTTTACAGATGTGCCATACTCTTTCCGTTTTCAGATGATGGATTGAACAGTGCTCCGTGAGATGTTCAAAGCTTGGGATATTTGTATGTAACATAACCCTGCTTTAAACTTCTCCACAACTTTATCTCTGACCTGTCTGGTGTGTTCCTTGGCCTTCATGATGCTGTTTGATCACTAAGGTTCTCTAACAAACCTCTGAGGGCTTCACAGAACAGCTGTATGTATACTGAGATTAATTTAGACACAGGTGGACTCTAATTAGGTGACTTCTGAAGGCAATTGTTTCCACTAGATTTTAGTTAGGGGTATCAGAGTAAAGGGGACTGAATACAAATGCATGGCACACTTTTCACATATTTATTTGTAAAAAATGTTGAAAACCATTTATGATTTTCCTTCCACTTCACAATTATGTGCCACTTTGTGTTGGTCTACTCTATCGCATTAAAATCCCAATAAGAAACATTTAAGCTTTTGGTTGTAACATGGCAAAATGTGGAAACTTTCAAGGCGCTGTAGTACGTGCATTGAATTCTTCTCCGAGTCTAAGCTCTGCTGTACAATTTTTTTTTGCTAGAGGCTGGTACCAAGTGAAATTGGTACACTGCTTACAGAAATAAAAAAAAAACTTATTGATGAATACAGCACTGCTTAGTTTAGCTTTAGTGAAGTACTGGTCATGTGATTTCTCTAAACAATGGTTTTGCACAAAGCAGCCCCACATCCTCCACTTCTCCGGTCCCCCGCTTACATTCCTGGCTTCTCATGTGTGCTATGGGGGTACTCCATGCGGACTTGGTCCCTAGCCACACACTGTGCTTCTGTTGACGCACACCACGCTGCTTCCTGCTCCCTCCTCACAGGCTGTCATTGACAGCAGCAGGAACCAATGGATCCCGCTGCTGCTTCGGAGTCCTGTGAGGAGGGGGAGAGAGAGGGAGGGAGAGCAGTGCTTGATCGATATCAGGTAAGTATATGGGGGGGGGGGGGTATTCTGTAAAGGGGGGGGGAGCTGCTCACAAAGTTTTTTTTTTTTTTGTTTTTTTTTAACCTTAAAGCAGAGAATGCATTAAGATAAAAACAATCTGCCTTTTTAGAATCTCTTTAAATCACTTCCTTCTTCTGCTCAGGACTACTTGCCTCATGTGGCATTGCTCCTCACACATACACAGTCACACGTTCTCAGGCACTTACTGACATGTATGGATGATGTACTGAGCTGTGTGTGATGCACTGTGTATACTGGCATGTAAACAAATACATTCTGTATGTAGGATAACTAATCGGCTGTCCAACTAATCGATTAGATAATGAAAATATCCATTTTTATAATGGATTATGGAGGCTTTTGTTTTTTTTGGCGTCAGTCACATCCAGGTGAGATGAATAGGGTACAGTGCATCTGGAAAGTATTCACAGCGCTTCCCTTTTTCCTCATTTTGTTATGTTACAGCCTTATTCCAAAATGGATTAAATTTAATTATTTTCTTCAAAATTCTACAAACAATACCCCATAATGACAACATGAAAGACGTTTGTTTGTTTTGAATTTTTTGCAAATTTATTAAATAAAAAAGGAAATAAATCCCACGTACATAAGTATCACAGCCTTTGTCATGACACTCACTATTGAGTTCAGGTTAATCCAGTTTCCACTGATCATCCTTGAGATGTTTCTACAAATTGATTGGAGTCCACCTGTGGTAAATTCAGTTGATTGGACATGATTTGGAAAGGCACACACCTGTCTATATAAGGTCCCACAGGTAACAGTGCATGCCCGAGGACAAACCAAGCCTTGAAATCCAAGGAATTGTCTGTAAACCTCTGAGACAGGATTGTATCGAGGCACAGATCTGGGGATGGGTACAGAAAAATATCTGCAGCATTGAAAGTCCCAATGATCACAGTGGCCTCCATCATCTGTAAATTGAAGAAGTTTGGAACCACCAAGACTCTTCCTAGAGCGGGCCGCCTTGGCCAAACTGAGCAATCGGGGGAGAAGGGCCTTTGTCAGAGTGACCATCGGGTTCTTGGTCACCTCCCTGACTGAGCTCCAACATTTCTCTGTGGAGACAAGAGAACCTTCCAGAGGAACAACCATCTCCACAGCACTCCACCAATCAGGTCTGTATGGTAGAATGACCAGGCAGAAGCCACTCCTCAGAAAAAGGCACATGGTAGCCTGCCTAGTGTTTGCCAAAATGCACCTGAAGGACTTTCAGACCATGAGAAACAAAATTCTCTGGTCTGATGAAACAAAGATTGAACTCTTTGGCCTTTATGGCAAGCGTCATGTCTGAAGGAAACCAGGCACCGCTCATCACCTGGCCCATACCATCCCAACAGTGAAGCATGGTGGTGACAGCATCACGCTGTGGGGATGTTTTTCAGTGGCAGGAACTGGGAGACTAGTCAGGATTGAGTGAAAGATGAATGCAGCAATGTACAGAGACATCTTGATGAAAACCTGATCCAGAGTGCTCTAAACCTCAGACTGGGGCGAAGGTTCAGCTTCCAACAGGACAACGACCCTAAGCACACAGCAAAGATAACAAAGGAGTGTCTACGGGACAACTCCTGTGAATGTCCTTGAGCGGCCCAGACTTGAACGCGATTGAACATTTTTGGAGAAAGCTGAAAATGGCTGTGTATCCAATCTGAATGGAGCTTGAGAGGTCCTGCAAAGAAGAATGGGAGAAACTGCCCAAAAATTGGTGTGCCAAGCTTGTAGCATCATAATCAAAAAGACTCGAGGCTGTAATTGGTGCCAAAGGTGCTTCACCAAAGCATTGAGCAAAGGCTGTAAATACTTATGTCCATGGGATTTATTTCCTTTTTTTATTTTTTAATAAATTTGCAAAGAATTGAAACAAACTTCTTTCACGTTGTCATTATGGGGGATTGTTTGTAGAATTTTGAGGAAAATAATGAATTTAATCTATTTTGGAAAAAGGCTGTAACATAACAAAATGTGGAAAAAGTGAAGTGCTGTGAATACTTTCTGGATGCACTGTATGTAGTAACTGGCTTTAGTCATTTTTATTTTTCTTTGCAATTG